>NW_008705255.1:3109-21073 GCF_000326865.2 Helobdella robusta
ATGTATGTGCGAGCCCTTGGTTAAAAACAATAGCCATAAAAACTATCATTTCGCCACTGCTCAACAGATAATATTAGTGTACAGGGTCTCGCACAGAAGGGCACTTAGCAATGTTCTCTAAAATACATAATGAATTAAACTTTTGTAACAACAACGATATATTTTGCTTTATATAAATTTTATCATTGGGATCACCAGATTTTTCAACTATTTTTGTAGCAATGTTATCAAAAAAATAATTGTGTCTGTTTATCCACTGGGCCAAATGTCTTCACACAGATCGGAACAAAAACTCTCGTATTGTCGTTTAAATCTTTATACTTAGTATTTTTGAAATCAGCAGCCTTCACCGCGGCGGAACCATACTCCATAGCCGTGTAATTGATGTACCTTTCGGCTAACGTGTGAGGGAACGTCACATCCCATGATAAACAACAGCCTTGGGACCACGGTACCAGGGTGTAACCATCTGGCCTGAAGTTGCTTTCAGATAGTAGGCCTGCTGGTTCCTTAACGGCGGGTATATCTGCTTTCTGGAATAATTTGTATATATAATCATTCATGGCAGAGTGTCTTGCTTGTCTTCCTGAACCAATGATGGATGTTATGGATGTATGTATGTATGAATGTATGGATGAATGTATGTATATATGTATGTATGTATGTATGTGTGTATGTATGTGTGTGTGTATGTATGTTAAAACCAAAACATGATGAGTGACACTGAACCGTCAAACATCAAGTAACAAATGGATCAACACTTTGATTTGTCGTTAATTGCACATGTCGGCATTCAGTTGGATATTTTCAAGCACACAGACACGCAGGAACCGCTGCAACAAGCACGAAATGTGGTTAGTTGCGAAAAACAGTTCCCTGCTGTCGCCTGATCTGAACGCTGATCATTTTACATATTGCCTCAAGAAATTTAAGGGTGTTGGGGTCCATCGGTACAACCTCGATACATATTGGCGAGAATTCCATCGAGGGGAGGGCGTTCGCATATTTTTTCATTTTCTCGTCCGCTGCCCTGGCCGCGGCCAAACCCCGCATTTTTATGTATGTATGTATGTATGTATGTATGTATGTATGTATGTATGTATGTATGTATGTATGTATGTATGTATGTGTGTATGTATGCATGCATGTATGTATGTATGCATGTATGTATGTATGTATGAATGTATGTATGTATGTGTGTGTGTATGTATGTATGTGCGTGTAATTTAGATTAGAAGAGCAGACATTTTTATGACTTGCATGTTAGGGTATCCTTATCATTGCAACCCAACACATCTTAGAAAAAAAGACACTTAAATCCGTCTTTAGGGAAAATAACTTTGAAATTTTGAAGTGCCACAGCTCTGAGATCTAGGCCAGGACACTTGAAGTAACATCATCATCATTGATGGATGGATGATTTCTTCAAACTGGGTCATACGTTACATTGTACATTCCATTTCTTCAAAAACGTACACAGCACACTCACACGCACGCACGCACACACGCGCACACACACATGTACACCAGCACACACACACACGCACACACGCGCACACACATACACATACACACCAGCACATACACACACACACACACACAAATATATAAATAGAATGCGGGTTAGAGCAAAATCGCTTTGCTACAAAACGCCCAACATATTATTTCGGACGTCTTAACCCCTCCACCAAATGTAAAAGATCTATATCATCTTCTTGGACAAGAATTTTACAAACTTAAAAAAAAAATTTAATCTACGTGAAGCGCTTTTGTGTATGATTGACAGGCGATAAGGCTGCTGAAAACAAACACGTACACAGACACTTACACACACAAACACATACATATAAACACAAAATTACGAATGCATGCATGCACACATACATACATGCATGCATACACACTTACATACCTGCTTACACATACAAACAAACACATTCACACAATCCAATATAGTAAACACTTTTATGAAAACACCACCACACACACAAACACACATATATGCACACACACACAAACAAACACACACAAACAAACACACACACACAAACAAACAAACACACACACACACATACATACACAGCTTGACTCATGGGCATTTTATTGAAACGACCTGCATTCAATTTTAAATAGTTGCACACTGAAACGTGCACCTGCATCCGTCTGTCGAGGTGTGTACACACTCAGTAAATGTTTGTTTGTACACAAAAGATGCACAAACAAACATACACACACACGTTTGTATATATTATTATGTATGCCGTGCCAAACAAACATACACACACACGTTTGTATATAATATTATGTATGCGAGCCAAATATTTAAAACTAAATTGGCAACTATTCTCATTTTTCTTGTTCTGCAGCATTTTGGAAAATTTTTCACTACAGCTGCTTTTCATAAATCAATAAGAATGCCGTTTGACTAGGAATGGTGAGCAGCTAAAAAAGCTTTGTTAAATTTAACCTTAACCATTACAATTCTCTTCTTGAGGGGGTTGGTTTCAGCCCCAAAGACCCCTTTGGTAGGCCCGTTCTATAATACGACTCTGGAGTCATATCATGAATGAGTTGAATTTTCATACACACAACGTTTTTTCAGCATGTTTACCAATGGCAGGTAAACATAAACACTGGAGGAACATCGATGAATTTATTTGTGTATTCACTTTGGTTTGTGCGTGTGTACGTGCTGTCTGACATGCTTGCGTCTTTGTTTTGTTATGCTGATGTGAATTATTTATATTTTAACAAATTTGGAAGTTTTTAGATTAATTTTTTTTATTATTTTTTTAAAATTTGAAGCGTTATCAAATTAAACAAGATTAAAACTTGAAAGACAAATTTTCAGAAGAATGCAGCAGTTGTCGTAAGCTTTGAAAATTAAAAAAAAATTATTTCTTGAAAATTGCTGGAGCCTTTACTAGATTATAAATTCAATAGGTATATATTTGCCATTTTACAGAATCACTCTTCACAAATGAATTCAAATGAATAATCCAAGAATTTTCAAACAAATTTCGCCCAAAATGATATTTAAACCAAATCAACACCTCACGTAATGAAACCACGTAAATACATTTGTCTGCTATGATGAGGTATGCTATCAATTTTGTCCTAATATTGATGAAATTAATTATTCAATTCGATCAATCATTTGACAAAATTGACAAAATATGTTTTTTTTTCGATAAAATTCACACACACACAAAAACAACATACACGAAAGTAAATGTTGTTCATGTGTTATTATACATCAGAATATATTTCACATATTGCAAATGTAGGCGAACATATTATGAACCAAACAAACGAACAACAACAACAACTATTTAACAGCATCCATGGGAGTTACCTAATTAAATCACTCAACAGTTACAAGCTTGCTCAGAAAAATTATTTTCTCTCAATAAATTTCTCTCAACTGTCGTGTCGGAAATATAAAATATTTCAGTAACGCTCAGTGATTTTTACAACTTCTAAAAAGAATGTCTGATAATTTTTGATTCAACTTTTTATTCTAATAATTATCATTGCCTAGGATTATGACAAATGGTAAAAATATCACATAGTTTATATTCACCTAATCAATTTTGTTATATGATTCATTGCTCCTAATTTGCACTGTGATTCATCCATATTTTTTCATATATTTTCTGTTTTTGTTAAAAGCAAATGTGTTAAAAAAATTTAAAACTATATTTTTGATTTGTTGTCGTGATCTAACTTGATTGTTATCCAACAATGACTAACCGATCAGAATTTTCTACACAACAACAGCTTCAGCAACTGCAATCCCTCATCACAAAACTAATCCGTTGTTTGAGGTGTCTTGTGATAAAAGTCTTTTCTTGATATGTAGAATGTATGACGACTTGATAGTTATGTTTGCGCTGACAAAGGTTGTGTGTTGTAGTTTTAATTGGTGGTAGTAGATGGCGAATGACGTTGTTGTTGTTGTTTCCCACTTTCTTGAACAGTCTTGAATCGAATGTGTCGAATATCTGAGTGACGGTAGAATATGAGACAGGTTTTAAATAAAAAATGTTCATTGCATACTGCACAAGTCGTATCACAAAGTAAGTAAAATATCATAAAAGAAATCCTTTTTGGTTGAAAGAGGTTTGTTTAAGCCTAGTGACTAGTGACTACAACTGGTTTTCTATGGAAGAAAAAAAATTCATCACAAATTATTTAGAATAATTGATGTCATAAAGAAAAGGACAGTTTAAAAATTGTCACAAAAATTTCAAACTTAAAGAGATTTTGAAATGTAATTAAAAAATTATTCAGTTGGAGACCTATGGTTTAGTAGTTGGTACGCCGATTTCCTTCGTGTTACATTGGTATCTCTTTACACGTTTCGTTTCCAGACCGTATAGTCTGTCTATCTATCTATCTCTACCGACTTGTCATAAACGAAATACATACTTGCCGACAGAAATCTCAAAATTTTACTCTGAAAATGCGTTTGAAAATCTGTTATCAAAATTTCTACCAAAGCTTCCGACAAAATTTAAAAAAAGCCAACAACATACAAACAGCATTTATGAACAAGGGCTAAACTGAGGTGGGAATGTCTTTTAGTTTTCCAACTCCAAGCACTTAGAAATAGGTTCAAACGTCGGTAGGCACTTAACCGCCAAGCTTCTCGCTTGGAAGATGTGGAAAATATTCATTTATATGAATAATGACGGCAGATTTGTGGGCTTGAGTTTAAATTAAAATATTGATGGTCAATTAAAACCTACAGAGAAGATGATTAAATACGATGTTTCATTTTTGTGTGGTGGGTGCAATTCAAAACGAATCTGGCATAGTCCAAGAGCAGTCGTTGACTACAGTTTAGTTAAGTGATAAGAAAATTTGATAAACGAACAGATGCAACATTTAAAGATAACTGATTGTATTAATGGATCTTGCTGTCATATTTGAACCCGGTTACTGCGAAACAGCAACAGGCGACCTTAACCACAAGGCCATTACGCTATATCACATCATCACTACCAACACAACCATCATTGTCTTTGTCATCATCGTCATCTTCATCATAGTGATCACCGTCATCTTCATCATCGCCATTCTTCTCATCATCGGCATCAACGCCATCGTAATCACCATTATCATCACCCACATCATCATCTTCTTCTTCATCACCATCATTATCATCAACATCGTATCATCATTATCATCATCATTAACACTCATCATCATCACCATCTTCTATTGAGATAGAACATGAAGGAATGAGATGAACTTTCACATTCAAAGTCTCTTGAAAGATGAAAAAAAAAATAATAATGTTGAATGAATGTCTACACGGAATAACAACTTGCTTGCTTGTATAATTTGTATGCTTCTATCCTCAAATATTTTTGACGTTTATAGTCTGTTGTCATTTTATTCATGTCGGAAATTTCCAACTTGCAAAGGTCAAGGTCAAACAGGGCATCAGAAGAGACCAAGTCCGCCCTTTAACTTAACAATTGTCCATACTAACTCTATTTGAAACTGTACATGGAACCAATTGCGAGGTTAATTTTAATAAAAAAAAAATTTGAAAATTTTGAAAAAAGAGTGTGACTAGCTGAAGAAGGGCATAGGTCATCAACCTTCTACCTCCAGGAGGTCATCATCACGTTGCATTTTCTGTTGTCAAAAGTTTGTCCGTGTGTATTATTGCATATTTAATTTGTATGTGAGTTTATGGTTTTGTGTATTTCAAGCTCGTGTATATGTTAATCAGGTTTGTATGTTAGGTTTGTATGATTTTGTATCTGGCTTATATGTTTGTATGTTAGAGCTTGTATAATTGTGTATCGTGCATTGTAAGTTTGTAAACCACATTCTAGAAGTTTGTATATCTGATTTGTATGTTTGTATAATAGGTTTGTATGTTTTTATATTAAGTTTGTATGTTAGTATAATAGATTTGTATGCTTGTATATCGGGCTTGCATGTTTGTCTATCAAGTATTTTCATTTAGTCATTTGTTTACATGTGAAGGTAATTTGTTTGTTTATGTTTGTACAAGCGTTCGTTTGTATCTTTGACCAAATGTTCATTTGTTCACGTGTTTGTCAGTTTGTCCTATTGTAATCGATTTGTTTATACTTCAGGTTAATAATTCATTCAAGTTACCATGCAAATTTAATACTTTTTATTTTATTTAGAGATAGGATCAGTTACATTCAAGAGTGATTTTAGGTTTCATTTGAGTTTCAACTTTTACACATTTTGATAATTTTTAAATTTATAAATTAACCGTTTTTTCTTATCAACTATATTTTTTCATTTATTTAATTCCTACATTCATCCATCTATCCATCCATACATCCATTCACCCACCCAGCCATCCATTCATCCATCCACCCATCCATCCATCTATCCATCCCTCCATTTATTAATCCAATCATTTTTTCTTTCATTCTATATTCATTCAATATTCAAAATTATTGAAAACTAAGTTTTATTTTATTTACATAATGAAAACAAATACAGTAGCCTACACATACAAAACAATCAATCAAACATAAAAAGACATTTTTTGTGTTACTAATAAAAAAAATTATTAAAAAATGCTCACGGGTGATAAATCAACAACAGAAATGTAACCGAAACTGGTAGTAAAATCACCTTTTTGTTCCGCAAAATCGAACTTAACAATGTTAATCGATAAAAGAAATGAACTCGTTCAACAAAATGGATGAAAATTCAAGTTAAATCAATTAAGTATGATAAGCTGTAAGCAAATTATGAGGAAGTGAATGAACCTAGATAGATTAATCAACTTAATATAAATAAAATATACATGAAACACATGAAAAAGAATGAATTTGAGTAAGTTACTAAACAGAATAAAGTTAATTAGTGAAAAAAGAATAAATTTAAATTAATTAATTTAATAAATAAAAAAAAATTGACAAAACTTATAGACAAGCGGACAAAACTTGACAAACAAACAAACAAACCTCCAAACAAACGCATACATATTACATAAGACAAGCGAACTGATCAATGAACATCTCACGGAACATGGAGTCCGTACGACATCCAGTAAACCAAATTGAACAACACAAACGTCAGGGGAAATATAATCCGAGATAATTTATCTAATTTTTGAGCGCGCGGTTGTTCCTTCTGGGATGAGGGGGATTTCGAAGAGGTCAAAAGGTTACGTAACCTCTTTCTTGACCAACTTTGCTTGCGTTGGAGCCAGCTTTGCTTGCTCTTTGGCACTGATGAATCGTCCTGTTTGGAGGTTTGTATGTAATTTTGTATGCAAAAAGATCCATTTGAGTTGTTTTTTTTTATTTCATTTTAGTGATGTAGAATTCTATGTGTTTGAAATATTGTTGCCAAATAAGTTGAATGACATCATTTAAATACCAGATTTCCAAATAAATTTTTATTAATTATTAATTAAATATAAAAAAAGTTAAAAATTGATTGAATGATTTCATTATAAATGCATTTTTAACGTGTTTCTAACCAGTTGATGTTTAACCAGTTTATTTTTAATAAAAATTAATATTAATTTCGTATTCAAAATAATTCGAAGCTAATCGTACGACAGCGGCCGCTTGCTGAAATTGCAAAATGTTCCTCGCCAAACCGCACGCCACTGGCGAGCCATTAGAAAAATTTTAGGAAGAATCTCAAAACAGTTTCATGGTAAAATTTTATAAAAAAAAATTGTAAATCACAACCTTGCATTGTTGAAAATATTTCGCTCCAACTCATAATTTTTCAAAATAATATATTTAATTATGTATCGAATCAGAAGCCGCAGGTTGAAACAATTCAGTTTCTTATTCATCGTTTAATTGAACTTTGTATAGCGACTGATGTTACGAAAGGAAGTTAAAAATTCATCGAGGCGAAAAATGCCGACAGAACTGCATTGAAATTAAAAACGAAAGATCATAGTTAAAATTACTCATCTACTTTTCAAAGCTAGTAAAAATTTAGCAATTCGGATTTGAAATTTAAAAAAAAATTGTCTGACCTGCACTCTTTAACCCTACATAAACCAAAAACAACAGTTGGGGACAAGTCATCAGTGGCTAACTCATCCACTCTTTAACGATTAATATTGCTATCTCAGGAATGATTTGAATATTCTTTTCATTAAATGTTGCAATTAACTTGTGAAATATTTATTAGATTCCAATTGAAAGAGATTGCCTCCTTCCTATCCATGTGCGATCCACGAGCATCCACCACATAGGCATAATACTACCAATTAGTTAGAAAATGACTAGTTTTCCAGATTTGTTACTACCAACAACTCTTATAAAATTATGTAAATATGGATTAAAATCATTTTTAGTTTTTTTTTCAGAAAATATTTTGAAAAGAAAGCTAAAACATGAAATTTTTGTACGAAATTAATGAAATTTAATGTATGGCTTCTTGACTTCATTTTTGAAATATTAACTCTACTTCCTCAGATAACTCAGATATCTGTGATTATTTTGAAAGATATTTCAAATAGGTTTTCTACATGAATAAGTAAATAATTAAAGTTTTCTAGTTCTTATTAAATTTTTCCATTAGCATCTTCTCTTTTATATCAAAAATAATTATAACTAAACAGACCATGGAAGAAGTTGGTCGGATGGGTAATTTGGAACGGAATTCCAAATTTAAGGGCTTTCTAAAACGAGGCTTTTAAAACAATAAGAATAAAATAAGAATAAAATGTACTTATAAACCTCGTCATCTGACCAGAGCTTCTAAACGAAGTTTGCGTGTAAGTTTTTTTTTCAACGAAAATAATTTTTTAATTTTTTTAAATTACTCCGTCCATCAAAAACGCAAATTTGTTGACATTTTCAAGTCCAGTGGTTGTAAAATTCGATTAACAAATTAAAATTTAATAAAAATTCCGCGTTAAGAGAATGTTTCAAAAATAATTAACTTCACTATTTTATTTTTTAACTTAATTAAAAAACAAATTTACAAAGTTTAAAAAACACTCCGATCTATCAGAATCCTGGTTCGCATATTCAAATCGTTTTAAAATTCGGTAGCATTTGTTTAACTGCTAATTCACGGAGGCTTTTCAGCCATAATCAAATAACTAACGAAAGTGAACTTGTGAATTGGCCGACTGATGAAATCAGTTTCATTCAAACAAGATTTGATGTTGGTGTAGTTCTCCTATTTTTTGACATTTTTTATATTTGCTGCTTTAAAAACCATGTTGAAAAGCGTATAAATCTATATAGATAGAATCCTCAAACTATGCTAAATAGAAGAAAATGTTGAAAAATTTTAATTTCAGTATTAGATTTTATTTCCCACACAAGTTTTTGAGTGTTGAAAAGGTAGTAATTAAAAAATTGGAAAGATTCGAAAGACATTCTTTACTAACTATTGTCAATGGAATTAAAACGTTGTGTTGCGGCTGTTGAAACCGATGCCTGTTTCTTTGATGGTGTTGGTAAAAATATCTCTGTGGCCGTGTAGGCTGTGATTGTTGATGTGGTAGTAGTTGAGGGTCTTGTATCTGTGGTTGTTGCTGGTGTAGAATCTGTTGTTGTTGAGATGTTGAAGGCTGTGGTTGAGATGTTGAAATTGGTAGTCGCGAAGTTTGCCTTTCTAAATAAGAATGTTGATGCCGTTGAAGAAGTGAGCTGTCTTGGGAGTCAACTTGCTGTTGTTGAAGTTGTTGCTGCTGTTGTTGCATTTGTTGCTGCTGCTGCTGAATTTGTTGTTGTTGCATTTGTTGTTGCTGCTGTTGATTTTGTTGTTGTTGTTGTTGTTGATTTTGTTGTTGCTGCTGCTGTTGCTGCTGCTGCTGTTGCAGCTGTCGTTTCCTTCTGCGCTCGTCGGCTCGCGACCAAACGTTTACGACTGCAAACTCGATAAGTGAGGCAAAGGCGAAGACAAGACAGGCCGTCATCCAGACATCAATGGCTTTTATATAGGACACCTACAAATAAACTCTTTGTTCTTGGCTTTTTTATCAAAAAAAAAATAATTATTTATGTAACGTTCGATGACGAAAGCAGAGTTGTATGTATGTGAGAATTTGATGTTGAAACAACGTAGGCTTATTTTTTTCCAAAGTTGATAATGATGTTGTATTTGAACGAGTGCCACTCTGCGGGCCTAATGTTTCGAATTGTTTTAAATTGAAGAAAATTTCTGAAATATTTGAAGTTTTGAAAATGCTGATACCATCTTAATAGCAATTCTTCCATTTTGTCCAAACAGACTTTCAATAAGTCAACAGCATTTTAATAAAATGAAATCGAAAAAAAAAACTGCCATAAATAAGAACAACAAAAAACGCATCGACAAGACAGCATCTAAAAAAATGTGCAACACCCCAGCTACTGAACCTTGGGTAGTTGGTCTCTGGACCCGGTACTCTGAGTGACAAGGTTGAGGACAGTCATCAGCCCGATGTTGACCCTGGCAACCACGGCATCCACACTGATCCAAAAACTGACCCAAGACATCATGACTAGTAGGATGCTAGGGATGTAGAATTGAATGTAGTAGTAGCCCAGAGGCCTAGTCACCATGAACCTCGCTTGCAAACATGGGATGGTTTTCTCAGTGAAACCTGGCCATGTTTTGTTTAAACAAGTTAGTTTAAGTTGTTTAAATTATCTATTTTTTATGATTTAAATTATTTTTACAAAATTTTGTTATAATAGGGCAAAATGTTGCTATGGTTTAGGTGGTTGTTTCGGCTATTGTTTTGAATTGGGCAAGTGTTATAAACACAGTAAAATTGAATAAAAAATTTAATCATGAAAATGTGAAGCATTGTTTCTCTTCTCTAGTAGCGGTAGTTATAAAAAAGGGAAAAATGAAAAGTTAAAACGGGAAGAAATAGAAAAAAAAATTAAAAGTTAATACCAGGTAAAAATAGAAAAACATTTCCTAAATGTTCAATGACTTTATGCAGGTATCAGATGACATAACATATGCGCTCGGGACGCCAAATAAGACAAACAATAAAAAAAATCAGACGAAATCAGAATATGTTGCTTGCACATGTTTGTCTGTGTACGTGTGTGTATGCAATTGTATGTGTGCGTATGTGTGTTTGTTTTTCTATGTGAGTGTTTGTGTTTGTGTGTTTGTGTGTGTGTGTGTGACGTGTGTGTGTGTGTATCGACAATATCATTAAAATAATAACAAAAAGAAATTAATTTTATTCGAAACGCCCCAAACCTAGGGCTTGTTTGTATAAAAATAATTTTGCTATTATTGATAAAATTGAATACGAGCATAGTCTAAGAGTCTGAGATTTTGCCGAGTTGGAATTTTTTAAGGGGCCGAAAAAGGGTAATTTCTACCTGACTTCGAAAGGTGTCATGATTCTGAAATTTGTTTTTTTTTTTTTTTTTATTCTGAAAACACCTTTTAAGAGGGCGTTTTTTAGAAGACAAATGGGTGTATATTGATAGATTCAATCATCTTTATTACTGAAAATATATGTTATGTTAATGATGTCAGTCAACAAAATAGCATAATTTTTTTCAGTATTTTTTAAAGTAAATATAAGTTAGAAGAAAAATTAAGCCAACTGGTTTTTAGTGGCGTTTAGAGTAGTTTTTATTTAGTGCTGATATTTTAGTAAAGTTGTAATGGAAAAGTTGACAAATTTTTCTGGAAGTCTGAACCAGATAGTTTTAAGCTCATATGAAGCTTTCCAATGAAAATGAGTATCTGAAATATATGAAAACACAAACTTTTTGTTATGCTTGTATATTTATTGTTCAATTTTTGTAGACACACTCACTCTCTTTCTCTCTCTCTTTTTCTCTCTTTTTTCTTTATCTATTTGTCTGTCTGTCTGTCTGTCTATCTGTCTGTTTGTCTGTTTATCTATTTATCTATTTATCTATTTATTTTTCTCTCTATCTTTCTTTCTGTCTGTCTGTTTATCTGCCACTCACATGAGTGTGTGTGTGAGAGAGTTTAGTGTGTTTGTGTATCTGTGTGCGTGAGAAAGAGAGAGAGAGAGAGAGAGAGAGAGAGAAAATGTGTGTGTGGTGTGTGTGTGTTTGTGTGTAAATAAATCATCGGAGTATTAATAAAAATTTATTATCTTATGATTATGAAAATAGCTGCCGGCCGTACACAGCCAGCTATTCCTAGGAAAACCTCAATCCAGTATGTCTGAGAAAAAACAAAAGTATTAAAAATCATTGTCTCTCTCTTTCTCTCTCTCCCTTTCATTCCATCTTTTTCTCTCTCTCTCTCTCTCTCTCTCTCACTCACACAAAAGATAATTATTATGAAAATAGCTACAACAACAACACAACAGAAAATAAAAATAACACTATCATCGTCTTATTTTTCGTTATCATTATCCATCTTCATCCTCATCATCTTCACCATCTTCATCATCATCTTCATCATTTTTATCATCATCTTCACCATCTACATCATCATCTTCATCATCTCTATCATCATCTTCATCATCTTCATCATCACCATTTTTATCAGCATCTTCATCATCATCTTCACCATCTTTATCATCATCCTCACCATCTTCATCATCTTCATCCTCATCACTATCTTCATCATCATTCTCATCATCTTCACCATCATCATCTTTATCATCATCTACCTAGGTAGAATTAATCATCAGCGTGAGAATGGGTAGAAGATAGATAAAGTTTTTCAAAATCTTATCAGTGGCACTTGAAACAATGCAAAATAAATTGCGACCTCATGTCTCTATAGCAAAACTAAAATTATACAAAACAATACAAACAAATACAAAATAATACAAATAAATACAAAATATACAAAACAATACCAACCGATACAAAACAATACAAAACAAACACAAAATATACGAAACAATACAAACAGACACAAACAAATACAAAACAATACAAACAAATGCAAAACAATACAAACAGATACAAAACAGATACAAACAATACAAAACAATACAAATCAAACATTTCACAAATATAAAAAAGTATCACGTGAATTACACGAAATAAGGTAGTCTCAGAAAGATAGCTGGCTACCCAGCCATAGATCAAATAAAAAATACTACCAACTGCCATGTACCTAAAGTAACTTTGATTTCGGCTTTCTTAAACATTTTTCTTGCATTTTCACTGACCATACTTATACACAAAACACAATCGTGATATTTGTTCCAAACGCGTAATTTTAGTTTTTTTTTAATAAAAGGTCTTCGGCTTTTAAAAAATCATTTTAATTTATTATTTCAGCAGTAATTAAACTTTTTAAAAATTTTTACAGAAAGTATTGTTGTGTGTGAGTTCGTGCGTGAGTGCGTGCGTGTGTGTGCGTGTATGCGAGTGTGTGTGTGTGCGTATGTATGTGTGTGTATGTGTGTGCGTGTGTACGTGTAGAACTGATTAATGAAGAAATATAAGTGTTGCAAAACAGACGCTTCGTCTTATCATTCCACTTCCATTTTCAACTACACACACCACAGCACGGCAAACAGTTTTAATTATGGTCGGGTTTATACAATGGAAAGAAGATTCTACTCAGAATATAAGAATCAATTTTTTTTAAATATATACAAAATAGTTGAATTTTTAATTGTTATTTTTCCATATAATCATTTATTCATTCATTCGTTTATTTATTCATTCATTCGTTTATTTATTCATTCGTTCGTTCATTCGTTCGTTCGTTCGTTCGTTCGTTTGTTCATTCATTCATTCATTCATTCATTCATTCATTCATTCATTCATTCATTCATTCATTCATTCATTCATTCATTCATTCATTCATTCATTCATTCATTCAAACGAACCGGAAGTGTCGTTGTACGTGCAGTCCTCCATCTCGACCTCAGTACTGACAACACTTTCCGGCTGCACCCTTCCTGATGATGATGATGGTGATGATGATGGTGATGATGATGATGATGGTGGTGGTGGTGATGATGATGGTGATGATGATGGTGATGGTGGTGATGGTGATAATGATGGTAATGATGACGATGATGATGACGATGATGATGACAAAAATGATGCTGATGATGATACCTGTAGCATCAAACTCAAACGCTTTGTCTTTGGCCTGTATCCATTTCAAATGAACTTGCTCCGTGTTATAGCCGACTTTTCGTAAGAAAAAAATTTTGTATGACGTTATCATCATCATCACCATCCTCATCATCATCATCATTATTATCATCATCATCACCATCGCCATCATCATCATGACCCACAGCTCTCCATCTGAATAGGGCAGTACTGGACGTCGAACGGGTACATCTGCAGTTTCATCGGACAGGAAAAGGTTCCTGTGATCCTATTGGTTGGTCGGTGAGGTTAGTATTAAATAAATTGTAATTATAATAATTTTTATTTATTTAATTTGTTATTTTATTTTATTTAATTTTAGTTACTTAATTATCATTCAAAATAAAATTTAACTTTGAACAGAATATATCTATCTATCTATCTATCTATCTATCTATCTATCTATCTATCTATCTATCTATCTATCTATCTATCTATCTATCTATCTATCTATCTATCTATCTATCTATCTATCTATCTATCTATCTATCTATCTATCTATCTATCTATCTATCTATCTATCTATCTATCTATCTATCTATCTATCTATCTATCTATCTATCTATCTATCTATCTATCTATCTATCTATCTATCTATCTATCTATCTATCTATCTTTTTCTTTCTTTTAATCCCCTTACTCGCAATCTATTTTTTGCAAAAACATTTTCTAAAGAGGGGAAACTGGGAATGGACCGCAGTCTCCCCACTCGTCATTAACACTATCAGTCGCTCATCATTTAATGTCATTTTAATGTCATTTATATATATATAGAGAGAGAGAGAGAAAGAGAGAGAAAGGAAGAGAGACTACTCAATTTTTCTTTGAAACAAAACATCCTTCTCTGCACATAAAACATTTTGCATAAAAAATTGTATATGTAATTTTTGTTTGAGCGTGTGTAAGTGTGTCTTTCTATGCTAATGTATGTCTATATGTCTGTGTTGATGTGTGAATATGTATGTGTGTGTGTGTATGTGTGTGTGTTTGTCTGTCTGTGATTATAAGTGTGTGCATATTTACTGTGTGTTTGTGTGTTGATATATGTACGCATGTATGTTAAAATATGGGAAATATAAGTAGATGTATTTATCTTGAAACTAATCAACAATTTTTTTGGCATTTCCAATCAATTAATTAGTTTTTAAATTTCCGCGATGTTCAACAGCGCTCTTCAATGAATTTTGCAAACAGATGGGTCTTGAGATCCGCTCTGAACATCGTAAGTGATGGAGAAGTAGTCAGAGAAGGAGGTAGAGAGTTCCAGAGAAAAGGACCAGCAAAAGCAAAAGCAGATTTAGCAAAAGAGTGTTTAACACGAATTAAGAAGAAGCGAGAACAAGAAGACAATCGTAAACCGGGGCGTTTAGGTTCAATTAATATATCTGATAAATACTTAGGAAATAATTTAGATTGAGACTTATACATGAACGTGCAAATTTTAAAAATTATTCTATATTTTATAGGTAGCCAGTGCAAGAGAACAAAATATGGAGATATATGAGAAAATAAAGGGGCAAGAGCAACTAGACGAGCAGCTGAGTTAAAAGCTTTACTTAAAGGATAGAGTATAGAGTTAGGAAGACCATAGTAGAGCGAGTTACAATAATCAATCCTAGATAAGACTAACGAAGTAACAAGAAGGAGTAGAGTAGGATCGTCAAGAAAAGGCAAAATTTTGTATTCTACTTAGATGAAAGTAAGAACTTCTAGCAACTCTGTTAATCTGAGAAGAATGGGACATGCCAGAGTCAAAGATAAAGACTATACTACTAAATTTTATTTCTAAGTTATTTTAAACTGAACATACATTAATATACTGAATAAAAAAACTGCTAAATATTCCACTGAAAATAAATAAACCAACCAATTAGTTAAAAAATGAAAATAAATAATAAATATTATTCTAAAAAGTGGTAAAGATAAGAAAACAAAAATAAACTCAAAGAACAAATGAATGTTTTTTAAAGAGAAAAATTCTTAAAAAACTCCAATAAATGTTACAATTTGATAACGAATGACTCAAATTCTGCAAATCTAGATATGGATGTACACAATGAAACACCAACCCACACACTCACACATACAAACATACATACACATACATAATCACATATACACACACATACACATACATAGTCACATATACACACACATACATAGTCACATATACACACACATACACATACATAGTCACATATACACACACATACATAGTCACATATAACATACATACACATACAGTCATATATACATACACACATACAAACACACACGTACATACATACCTGTATTCTTATGTGTTAGAGAAGGGTCGATCCAAGAACTTAAGAGCTGGCCAAATAGTTATTCTTCAAAAAAGTAAAAATTTGAAATTTTGACGGAATCAATTTGAGTTATTCTTCGCAGATGCTGACTATCTTACGTACTTCGTATGGATGACCAACACAATTTTTCATCCATATTTACATCAAATTAAGCATCTCTTGCTGTTCTATTCAGACTGCTAAATAGCTTTTGAAGATTTTGTCTTAACAAATTTCTTTTATAGATTGATAATAATTCCCCTCTTTAAGTTACTAGTTGACAAGCTAATGCGGACGTATTAAGTAATTATTTGAATTTTTATTGGAAAATCCTTGAGAATATTTATTCTTTTATTTTTTGATAAACGATTAAGATGTTTTAACAAGCACCAAAAAATGTGCTTATGATAAAATAAATTTATGACATCAGAATGTATTCAGTATATTATGTGGCTTCGAAGTTATCTGCAAAACAGGTCCCAGTGTGTGGCAATAAGTAATCAAAAATCCAAACTTCGCAGCGTAGACAGCGGAGTTCTACAAGGTTCCATACTCGAAGCACTCCTGCAGCATTCCAACAACAGCAGAATTCATTTTGAACGCTGACGACACCAACAAACTCTTCTCCACTATAAGAAACCAACAGAATATGCACAGACAATAAATCAAACTTTAGAGACAATCTCTGATTGGTTTGCTCTACAAGAAGTAATAATTAATTTAAACAAATGTTGTTATATTCTGTTCTGACCAACGATAATAACGAGTTTAGCACCGGACTTCAACATTAGCATCAACGGACATTCGACCCCGCGTTCAAAATCAACTAAATTTTTAGGCATTTAGATAAAAGGCAATCTCTCTTGGGAAAAACACATATCAATTTCCTAGCTCAGAAACTCAATAAATCTCTAGGTGTATTCGATAAAATTAAATTAACTAAGACATTCTAATAGATCTCTACTAAGCACTCGTGTATCCCCATTCAAAATAGCAGGATACCCTGCCAAAGGCCAGCCCTACTTACCCCCCTTGCAAAAGTTGATCGCTAAGACATTTAACAATTTTTTTTTCAATGTTTCATTACAAATGATAGCAATTCATAAGAAGGTTTGGAGATGAAATTTGTGGGATAGGGTGGTCGACTTGTGTTTTCTTGTGGGCAGTCGAAGGTTAAGGATGGGATGTGTGTTTCAATTTGAATAGAATTTAATACTACACAATCACATTGAAGGCTTCGGAAACAACACTAGTAACACCAAAAAACATCAACGAAGTCAGAGAGACATCACGAAAATGTTAACAAAATCACAAACAACATCTAAAAAAGCATCACAAACAACATCAACAACATCAAGCAAACAGGTCATCAAAAACATCAACAACATCAACAACAACAACAACAACAGCAACATCAGCAGCAACAACAACATTAGCAACAACATCAACAACAACATCATAAACAACAACATCAACAACATCACAAACAACATCAACACAAACAACAACATCAACAACATCACAAACATCACAAACAACATCAACATCAACACAAACAACAACATCAACAACATCACAAACAACATCAACACAAACAACAACAA
>NW_008705255.1:80423-84593 GCF_000326865.2 Helobdella robusta
ACATTCACACACATACAACACGCACACAAAACTCACACACACACAAACAAACACACAAACACTCACATACTACACAGATGATTATTAACAAAACTAACAATGATGTTGATGATAACGATGATGGCGGTGGTGGTAATGATCCTCACAGACAGATGATAATGATGACGATGACGACGACGATGATGGTGATAGTTTTGTTTGAACTAATAGTTTCTAAGCCTCACTGTTCATCAGTCGCTCCATCCAATCAATCATTCATTCATTCATTTGCTTTCTTGCTAGATTGTTACTTTCTTTTCATTCATTTTTCATTCATTTTTTTGTTCTTTTCTCTCTATCTCTCTTCTCTCTCTCTCTCTCTCTTTCTCTCTCTCTCTCTATCTATCTATTTATCTATCTATCTCTCATTCATTGCTTTAATTATTTAAGCTCTATATACAATTCCATTATTTCATCACTAGTTCTAGATCCTGAGAACGATAGGATTCATCATAAAAATTATATATATATATATATATATATATATATATATAATTTTATACACATATATATTGTTAATTTATTATTAAACTTTAACTAATTTATTTTCTATAAAAAAAACTACACGTGCACGCAAACAATACACGCAGAAAAAATACAACACAACAATCCAACGACAAAGCCAAAGAACCAAACAAAAATTAATCCTGTAAAATTAAAATTGTTGGCTCAGATGGCCGAACGACTGGATATATTAGACGTTTGAAGCATTGTACAAGTTGGATTTTAAGTGAACTTTGTGTGGTTTTAGTTCGTTCTACTTAAATTTCAAGGAAGAAATATAAATTTTGTTTCGTTTCGTTTTAAGATAACGATACTTTTATTTAGAATTCTTCAAAAAGATCAGACCCTGACAAACGCAGAATCTCTCGCAGCATTCAAAACATGGTAAAAAAAATTGGAAAGTAGTAGGAAAGTAATTAGTAGAAGATAATGTATTCAATGTCAGTTGAATAATTTAAAGTCAAAAAATATGTTACAATACACATAGACACTCACACAAACACACACAGACACTCACACAAACACACACACACGCACACAAATCGTCAACAAAAATATCTCACTTGGAAACGAACCAGAGATATTTGCTGTGTATGTAGCAAAGTCTGTTGCTCTGTGTCAAGGTATGGTAGCTGGCTCCCTTCTCGTTTCTAATTGGTTGGTTGTTGTTGGTTCAATGATTGATTGGCTGGTTGTTTGTTTGGCTGATTGGTTGGTTGTTGGTTCAATGATTGATTGGTTGGTTGTTTGTTTTGCTGATTAGTTGGTTGTTGGTTCAATGATTGATTGGCTGGTTGGCTGGTTGATTGGTTGGTTGCTGGTTCAATAATTGATTGATGTATTGTTGACTAATTAACTTGTTGTTTGATTGGTAAGTTTTGTTTAAATTAACTTAGCTGATTATTAATTAATTAATTAATTAGCTGAAATCAGCGCTTATTACAGCAACAAACACATGCAGCACCCATCTAGCAAAAACTTCTAAAAACTTAACTCTCAACTTCCAAATACTACAACCTGAAAAAGACATCAGGAAGCCAGACATCGTTTATCTGCGAGTCCTCCAGCTTCAGTCTCGTCTTGTTCAGACTCAGTGCCTCGTCGAAGAACAGCCTCGGATCGGACCAATTCATCCGGAGGTAGAAGCTAATTCTGTAATCCTTTGGTTGTGGGGACCATGGCGATGATGGCGATTGTGATTTTGATTACGGTGATGGTGAAGTTTAAAATGATTATGAAAGTGATGATGAAATGACTACAATGATGTTGATAATAAATAATGATACATTTATAAAAAAAAATATGGCAATCTAGATAGAGTGAAAGTTCATTCAAACTCGCACCATCTTCACCCTCAAATCAGATTCCAATCACAAATCTGCAACAGTTGACAATCTCATTTGGTGATTTTTTGTTTGTCAGAAAAACATTCGAAATTCGCTAATTTGTTTCTTGAATGTGTTACTCGTCACACGCACAGATGATAAGAAGTCGTAATGTAACGAACGATAAGTTGGGTATCAGCCAGTCAGGTGAAAAAAGTTTACAAACATATCTTTGGGAACATTTTCTTACATACAAGCGACCATTAAAACGTACACCCTCTCAAACTTACACACATAGTCACACGTACAAACAATAACATTGAGACATACTCACAGATAAACAAACATTTAAAAAAATTAACATATATACAGACAAACACACAGACAGACTGTCAAACAAACAAATACAGATATTAGCTTAAAGGTTCAAATCATGGACAAACATAAACACATACAAACAAACAAACATACAAACATACAAACATACATACATGCGTACCAACAAACAAACACACAATTACATTCATAAATCAGGCAATTTACACCGATATTCATACATAAAGACGGCCCATGTTCAAATAAATCATTCGTTTTTCTCAGCTTTCTTTGGAAAAACTTGGAATGAATTTGTTTCCATTACGAACTTATACCCATGCACACATATTTACAAACAAACATGCAGTCAAACATCTGACAACCAAACAAACATACAAAAGTATATTCATGCAAACACGTATGCAAACAAACCGTTGTTGCGTATAAGCATTCATACACACTTTGTAAATTTGTATATATACACAAACATACATACATACATACATACACATTATAAAGTTTTTCACGCAAAGAATACAGAAAAATACAACGTAGAAAAAAATAGTAGATAAAAAACAACTTGGTATAAAAAAATGGAATAATAACAGTTAAACGAAATCATTATAATACGTTTGTATGGTACTTTAAAGTATGATGGTATTACTTAGCGTCAGATGCAATAGCACTAAAAATATAAATCATTAGTACTAGCTAAAACTTAAAAACCTGTTAAAGAGACAACAGAGGTGCCAAAAATGCTGGTATATGCCAACTATTGAAACGCTAATATAGCTAGTATAACTGTCACAAAGTAACATTAGATAGGCTTGAAAACATAGTACACCATTAGAAACTTATATAATTTATAATTATATAAAATTCATTTTAATAAGAAATGTGTAAAAAAAAATTAACACCTTCAACAACTTCACCACCACACACCCCAGCACACACACACACACACACCAACACACACACGCACACAACAACAAAACATCTCACCATAGATTGTTCACTGATAGCGTAGATGTAGTTGATGTAGAGACCGACCTCGACGACTGTTGAGACTGTCGCGCGACGAAAATATGTTCAATTTTACTTAGACAGAACACTTAGACAGAACACCTAGACAGGACACCATAGACAACACATCTTTTTACACAGAAAAAAAAATACATGGACATCAAAAACATCAACATAGAAATCGCAAAATAGACAATAGAAAACAAAAACATTGACAACAAAACATAGACATGGAACATAGACAACAAAACATAGACATGAAACATTAACAACAAAAACAGAAGCATAGACAACAAAGCATAGACATAAAACATACTGTTAGGCGGCGGTAGCTTTTCATAACCTTGCAAAAGTTTCTTTGTTAAGGTTCTCGCTCTGAGATGAAAACAAAGAACTAATAAAAACAACAACAACAACAATAATAATAATAATAAACAATAGCAAAAGTAAAAAAATCATTAAAAAATATCACATAAACATACAAACACAAACATGCTAACACAAACATACAAACACAAACATACACACACGAACATACAAACAAAAACACAAACATACAAACACATGCATGCATACAAACACAAACATGCAAACACACACATGCAAACTCATTTCAAACTACACAAACTTATAAATACATACAACAAATACAAATACAAAAATAGACAAACACCTATGTATACAAATACAATACATACAAACCATCCTTTACTAGTAAACATATAGATGTTCACAATTGTAGAAACATAAAAACCATAAAAACACATACACACGTTCATGCATATGCATATGCATATACATACGCATACATACTCACATACATAAACATGTGCTACTACTACTACTACTACTACTAATACTACTAATACTACTACTACTACTACTACTACTACTACTACTACTACTACTACTACTACTACTACTACTACTACTACTACTACTACTGCTACTACTGCTACGACCA
>NW_008705255.1:85792-88645 GCF_000326865.2 Helobdella robusta
AAAATTATTTTAATGCTAAAAAATGTTTCTTCTTCGTCTTCGTCGTCTTCTTCTTTTTATTATTATTATTATTTTATTATTATTATTATTACTGTTATTTTTATTATTATTATTAATATTTTTCTTATTACTATTATCTTGTTATTGTGATTATTATCTTATAATAATGCAAATAATTCAAAAAAAATAATTTGCATAAAGACTTATAAAAAACAAAACGTTTAACTTTTTAAAGCCATTTGCTGTAAAGGCAAATAATTCATCTCTTCATCTATCTGGTTTGCTGGTTTCGTTAGTATGTAGTAATTTTTTAAAATACTAAGACGTTTCAGAATATATCGGGTAGTATAATTATTTCATTTCATTTATTATTTTTGTTCTATAATTTTAGAAATTGACTTGAAATATTAAAATGTTTGATAAATAAGATATATGTAAATAAATATACGTACATATGTCAATGGTATAACTTGAGCAACGCATATATACATACACACACACACACACACACACACACACACACACACACACACACACACACACACACACATATATATATATATATATATATATATATATATTATATATATATATATATATATAATATATGTGTTTGTGGTATGTGGTTGTGTGAGGGTATGTCCTTATAATTGCTACATATATACATTTATATACAGTCATCAACAGGGCAAAAATCATAAAAACAACCATGACACTGATTGTTGTTGTTATTATTATTATTATCATTACTATCATTATTATTATCATTATTAATATTATTATTATTATCATTTTTAATATTATTGTTTTTTTTAAATTTCTACTGGAGTGTTAAGCCTTAAGCCTGGCAGCCATCTTCCACAGCTTGCCAGCCTTGGATATATATTATCATGATATATATCCATGTATCTCTGATACCCCCTGATACCAACCAATGAAAAGATAAACTATCTTCACAATAGAAACCTCACAGCAAATACGCTGAAGTATATTATTGAGAGTATTATTTCATGTACTATCATTGCACCAATCCCATCAAAAGCATTTGTTTGGAAATGTTTTAAACATCCGTCCTAGCTCGGCTAAAGCAAAACATACAATCAAACATTATTGACGTCTACAAGAATCCTATTTTATCCCATTATATCCCAATTTTATCTTCATATATCCCAATTTTATCCCATTTTATTCCAATTTTATCCCATTTCACCATCTGACATTGTTCTAAAGCGTATATTCGCTCCGTGATAGCCGAATTACCAAATGGTCAAAGTTTGAAACCGACCTACCGAAGTCACTCTGTTGAGATTTGCGTCTTCTTCAACAACTTCCAACAAATGTTTATAATAATAATAATAATAATAATAATAATAATAATAATAATAATGATAATAATGATAATAATGATAATAATAATAGCGTTCTTTTGGGGTAAAGAATGGGGAAATTGTGGCTGTTGATAATGATGTACGCTTAGTTATGTACCAATTTATAAAGATGACGACGACGACGATGATGATGATGATGATGATGACGATGACGATGACGATGATGATGATGATGATGATAAGATTGACGATGTGGATGATGAAGAAGACGATGAGAATAAAGGTGAAGGTGATGATGACGATGACGATAATGTTTACAAATGTTTCTACAAATAACGTTTAATGTTTAAGCAGACTCTTGCCTGTCGTTTCATCTTTCTAATAACACTTTGTATGTATACATACATACATAAATATGTATACATGCATATACGTACATATATATACAAGTATATATATGTACACAGATATGTTTATACATATGTGTATATATGTTTGCCATATAGAATGAATTGGAAGAATATATGTATAATGTTATAAAAAGCCTAGGATCATCATCTTCACAACATTCTCTATTAAGAAAACAAACTATAACATCAACGAAGATGGATGCATGAATGGATGGATGGATGCATGGATGGATGGATGGATGCATGAATGGATGGATGGAGGCATGGATGATTAGGCAGATGCATGTTTGTATGAACAATTGAACTAACAAATGAACCTATTTTATATCAGGTGAACAAACAAACATAAAATAGATCAAAGTCTAATCAATCACACTAAAAAACACTTGTTCGTTAATTCATTCATCTGTTGACTCATGGTTTAATTATTTAATTAATTAGTTCCTTTATTTATTTATTCATTTGCTTATTAATTCATTCGTTCGATTTTTCGTTCGTTCGTTTGTTCATTTGTTTGTTCATTCGTTTGTTTGTTTCATCAATGATCCATCCATTGAATCATTCTTTCATTCATTATTAATTCATACACTCATTCATTCATAAGTTTAGTATTCAGTTATTCGTCCATCCGTACATTTGTCAATCCATCCCTGAAAAATTAATGTTGTAGATACCAAATTCATGTGTATTCATATCTAGAGTTTTTAACTGCACTCAAAAGCGCTGGACCACAGATACCTAAACTGATACTGGCTTTTAAATGTTTTCCTACCTATTTTTCAAAATATTGCCGATAAAGCCGATAATTTTGCATCTATTAAACCGTGCTTCACAAAAGCAGAACTATTATTCTATCAGGAGATATGCTTTTTTTGGTAGTTAATAATACATACACTATGTAATGACCTCATTACGATGCACTGTTAGAATCAGCTCGATTGAATAAAGTTGTGAAGATGAATAAAACTCTTAAAGTAGGCGTCAAAGTGTAAGTTTAAATAATTCTTTTTTGACACTGAGATTTGAAATGGTCATTAATGAAAATGTATTCAATTGAGGTTTATCGGTATCGAGTATCGATTTTGTTTCTGTCCAAAAAGAATCGGTTATATGAC
>NW_008705255.1:90844-107822 GCF_000326865.2 Helobdella robusta
TCCGCCTCCATGGATATTCCATGTAGATCTTCTACCTTTCTCATGATGATTTCACTATAGAGATTGTACAGGTCTGGAGAGAATACACAATTTTGTCTGACACCTTTCTTTATTTCGATAAAACTAGCCCTCTTGTTACAAACTTTCATCACTCGTGCCTTTTCCATCAATGTCTAAATTTTCCAATATTTCCATAAACTCCCCGTGTTTCACGCATGGATATAACGCTATCAAAAGATTAGGAGTAGGCCTAATGGACAAAACATATAAACAAGTCTTTCATCATTTCAATCGCTCGTTCACTGATCATTCGTAGCATAAAGATAGCGTTCCTTGTCCCACACTCCTCTACAAAACCACATTGGACATTTGAAATTTCAGATCTGATTTTGCTTCGTGCCTTCATCATCAGAATTCTCAATAGAAGTTTTGTAAGATGACTCATCCAGCTGATTGTTGGATGTAGTTTACATTCAATTGCATTAGGTGTATTACTCAGTATTTAATTGCGGTTTGTTTTCTATGGATGTTTTGGCTAGCGATAACGATATTAAGCGAACCGTAAAATTTATTATATTTAATATTTATATTTAATAATTATTTATTTATTTATTCTCTAGAATCGTTCTAATTTCTAATTTAAATAAAGAAAATAAAGTTAGTGAATTAATGGGGAAAAAGAAAACATCAACGAATAAAACCGCTTTAGCCGATAAGCTTGTATGTTTTGTATGTGTATGTATGATATGTATGACTGTATGTTTTTTAATATTCACTTTTTTAATAAATAAATTATTTAAATTTTAAAAAATTAAGTAAATAAAAATAAGCTAATCTTTAATGTTACCTCATTTTTAATGTAATTTAATTAATTATTTATTAATTATTAAATTTGTATAAAATAATAAAAAAAACTAATTCACAATGACAATCTAAAAATAATATCTCTAGTCCTAGTAATGTGTGTATCTATCAAATAAGTATCAACTATCGATATATCATATATCTGAATGCATTATGTTATATAATGTTACTTAGTGCCATCCATATTATAAAATGAATGTCTCGACGTTAATTAAATATTAAATTTAAATTAATATTAAATTTAAATTAAAAACAATAAAGTAATACTTCTAATTAAACCTTCTTTTCTTAGGAAACCCAGGTTGACAAAATTGAAATAGAAGTGGAGCCCAGTCCCCAGATTTGTTCATTCAAACAAACGCCACAAGATGTTAGTTTCTATTTAAATTTTCATATATGGTTGTAATGTTATGTTTTTTAAAAAAAAACAACATACAAATTATTCACACAACCCACATTGCAATACTAAATAACAACAAAATTTGGTTAAAATAAGAAATAGAGCTCAATTATCTAAAACCCAGGTTCTATTGTCATCTTTTTATTATATTACAAATTATAATAGAAAAAAACTACATCTTTGTTTTTTATTAAATAAAATTTTTGAAGTTTCAAATAAATTTTCATTTTTTTCCAGACTAACATAACTGCCAAAAAGCCATTTAAAAATCTCAAGCAGATAATACAAGCTGAAAAATCTGAAAAATGGAAAGAAGATGATTATGAATATCTGTGTGAGTAACTCATTAGAGACAAATAAAAAGAGTTTATCTATATTTTTTTATTAAATTTCAATATACTTAAAATTACTTAATTGAACTTTAAGCTATTATTTAGTTAATTCAAAATATCTAAATATTATTTGCAGACAGCTCTATTGATGCACTTCCATCATTTTTACCAGCTAAAAAATATTCTGATCTCTCTGGACTTCCAGTAATTTTTTTATCATTTTTTTTAATCAACAGATTTTTTTATCAAATTAAAATATAATTTTAAGTAATAATTCCATAACATTATATATATATATATATATATATATATATATATATATATATATATATATATATATATATATATATATATCTAATATAGCTTATTAGCAGAAGAGTTGTTAAAATATAGTTAACTTATTTTAATGCAAATTATCACTAGTTCCATGATTGCCAATATTAATTTGGTAAATTATTTATAATTTTGGTAAATTTTTAATAACTTTTGGTAAAAATTGTCACTTGTCTCGGTAAAACCTTTCCTAATTTCAGGCACCCTACACCGATCCCCACACCAAGCTGAGGTATGCAACGAGTGAGGAATATTCCAGAATCAAATCTCTACCTAGCGATATTGTTATGGGTCTGCTGAATCTTCGAAAGGGCTCCACTACTAATTCCTAGTGGTTTTCAAAGAAACCTATTTACTTTTTTTACCATTTGTTTAACATTTAAAAGTTATTTTTAGTTCAAATTATTCTTGTGTTGTGTGGCCGATATTTGTTTTTGTATATGAACTCTTTCATTTGGATCATTAAAAAGCCCTCAAAGAGGTTTCTTTTCAGAATAATTTAGTTAATTTAAATATCTATAAAAACACTTTTTATGTTAGTCAAATATTTAATAAATAAAATTGATCGTTTGAAATGTACATTTACATGATAATAATAAATTCATGAAAACCGGAAAAAATTGTTTTTTTTGTACAAAGTTACATAGGCACAGCATACACGTTTGTATATGTAGCATTTATTTTCAAGCAGAGCAAACTTGTGCCAATAAATTATTTTAAATAAATTATTTTAAATAGTAAGTAAAACATTATTATGAGTGATTAACGCGATGTCCATGATGAATTCTATGCAGTTCTTTCAGTCTTCCAACTCCTTCAGTAGCGGATCTTTATCTAGGAACTGAATCTTGGCGGCATAGAGAGTCGTTCCAATGGCGGATATGGTCCAGAGAGACAAAACAACAAAAACTATGAACCCGGTCAGGGATGGAGGCATGACACCCCTCAATCTTGTCGATTTTCGTGCTTTCGGGACCGGTTTGTTGAAGTTGGGGTCAAAAGTGTCAATATCTTCGGCATCAAGAGGGTCAATTTTCCTCTTGAATCTGCTTGAAGTGTGTGGGTTGCATCTTATGAGGATGTGTGTGGATAGGTTGGAATGTCGCTTGTCGTTTTTGGTGATTGTTGTTTGATGACTGGTTATGGATAATTTGAAATCGTTTGTTTCTGCTGTTTGAGTAATCCAATCTGTTTTGTTCTCCGATGTTAAATCGTAATCCACAATGAATCCTCGATCTTCACCGACATCTTTGTAGCAACGCTGGATATCGTAGTGGATTTTACACGTGTTAACAATCACACTTCGTTCGTTTAAAACTTGACGATATTCAAAGGCCTGACATTTATTACTGAGTATGCAAGTATTTCTACATCGGATATAATTTGACGTGTTTGAGACAACCTTTCCCCCTCGGCACCTCACATTCGGAAGTTTCAATAACTTGACTAGACTCTCAGCTGAACATTGTTTAACGTGTAAATTAATTAGGTCCACCGAGTTTTGATATTTAGTTTTACTCGCATTATTATCAGGAAAATTTGTAAAATAGAAGCACTTAGAAACAGTTTGTTTCTCATCCTCATCGAACTGAAGATCATAAATAGACGATATGACGTCATCATCCTTGATAGGCATGTATACGCAAGCCGCACATGTAGCCAGAGCATTACAGAATTCTATGCAAGTATCTTCGCTAGGGGTGTTCATTCGAGAACTCCATGCTAGAATATGATCACGATTTAACTGTATACTTGTTGAACTCCTTTCATATCCACCCTTATTACCTAGTAGTATGTCACTAGTATTGGATTTATAAGCAGCGAGGTTTTCACTAATGTATGGCATATGAAGTTTTACCGCAGGTTTGTCGCTGCAGACATCGCAATATTGCCAAGCGTGTTGCCTGCCATCAGTGAAACACCAAGGTCCAGATTTCAGCGTCCATTTGTCATTTCGACAATTTGATGAGAGATATGAATGTTCGACGTTTGTGGTAGAGTTACTTTTTAGAGTAGATGTTGTTCTTTTGTTCCCTTCTCCTCGATTAATCGTAGGTGCGATACACATTTTGCCCCGCATTGTTGTTGACTGATTTCCTTTATAATAGATTCCTCTGCTAGGCAAACTGCAGGATTTAAACTCGCTATCGTAAACAGTACACATCTCTTTAACCATCGGCTTAACACTGACATAACACCACGGTTCAACCTCATACATTCCTGGATTTCTACAAAAATTCTTTGCTTCTTCTAAAGTTCTGTCGGGAAACAAATTGGCAGTCAGAGTCATTTTAGTGGCGAATAATTTCCACTTGAGACAATTTCGACCGGATTTTGTTCTGTTCACCGTACCCCAATATGTAGCACCTTGTAAGGGCAAGACCCCAACGTCCTTCTCGGTTGAAGGCGAAGTTGAGGAGATGTAAAAAGAAAAAATAAATGTTGAAAATGAAATGCGGCTGAAACGTTGTAGATTAATTAATAAAATCATGGTTTGTTTATAAACATAGACTGTTTGTAAACTTTTGAAAAGGATTCCTGACGTCTGCAAAAAATATTTTCAATTGAAGAAAAAAAATTCCTCCGTGAAAAAGAATGAGTTGGACTTGAAATCAGTTAAGATCAAACAAAAATAGCAAGCATATTTGATTAATTCTATCATACTTTTCGTTTTTTCGATCGTTGTATTGGTTAAAAACCTCATATCTACAAGTGATTTCATTTTAACGTACTTGATATTCGCCAACAACGTTTTAAAAATTGTGTCAAAACTTAAGATTAATTTCCGTTACGCCATGTCAAAAGATTTTGACAAATTTATTACCCAATTAATCATTTTATCCCGTCAAAATACATAAATGAATAAATAATAACTGTTGGAGAAAATTCATCTGCCAATTAAACGAGTACCTAATAACTAAAAATAACTTTCGAAACTTTTAACATTTCAAATCCACACATCTGCCTCTCACTAAAATCCATCAACAACGAGCATGTTCGCTCTGAATCCTTGCACTAACTTCACTAAACAATCCAGTACGTTGCTATTTTTAGTAATTAGGAGTCATCAAGATGATGTGGATTTGTTGTGGGTTCAAAGTTCAAATGTGACTCCTTCTCGCCACACGTTCATTATGATGGAATCGTGTTTTGCTGCCTGTACTAATTCTAAAGTACCTATACGAATGATTTGTACCAGATGGATTTGGAGAATGAGTTCTGCATTCAAAACAACGATTCGGATTGAAAATTTTGATGTATGAAGTTTTAAATACTTATCAATCGGAACAAACGAATGAATGAATGAAAGAATAAATGAGTATTAAACAACGAATCGATTAAAACCTATTTAAAAGTATTTAATCAATGAAAAATTAAAAAAAAACTTAATTTTTTTAATAAAATCTTATAAAATGATGCATTATTATTTTTTTTATTATTTTATAATTATTGTAAATATTAATAACCTCTAAAAGAATTTACAGAGTTATTCAACAACACACAACAAACAACACACACAACCATCTGACATAGAAAGGTACAGATAAATCCACGTATCACACAGACATCACTGACGAACGTGTGCATTCGAACCAACGTAATGTCCTACCAGGACCAGCTGCCCTACCCGTTACGCTATCGCCATCTGCTTTTCTGAAAATTCAGTATTGCCTAAAAAGACTATAAACTTTGACTCTTATGGGAATTATTTCGATACGGAACCTTGGAACGTTGAAACGTATATACTGACTATTAATAACAGTTCGAGGTGTTTTTTTATGAAATTTTTGAATTTTTTATTAGTACGCCAGTTTAATTTATGAAGTTTAAAAATATGAATAAGTTAAGTGGTGAATAAGCTGACAAACAGATCATTTCATGCAAATGTGTACATTTATGCCTACATACACAAAACTCTCAGGTTCACCCCACTGAGGTGGGGACGACATATCGCGGGTGGTGGGAGATGGACGTCCAACCAGACCATGAAGGAAAAATTATTGGGAATTCTCCGTAAAAATATCGAATACTTAACTTTATAATTCATTTATTCTCTAAATTGAACGGGATTCGGAATTTCGGATCCGTCACTGCACACATAATACATACTTCATACACAGACAAACACACACACACAAACACACACGCACGCACGCACACACACAACACACACGCAGACTATTTCATACACAGGCCAACACAATTCAAACAAACACACCTAGAAGCCGATTAACGTGTGTATGTAGTATAGAAGTATCGATATACTAAGAAAAATATCGAGACATCCCTGATATGTATATACACAAAAACACAAATAACACATACAGACAAGAATACGCGTACACGCAAGCACATACACCAATATACATATATAAGCAAAAGTATAAGTATAAGCAAAACAAGTATAAGCAAGCACATCTATATACACACACAAGTATAAGCAAACACAGAAAGAGAGGGGGGGGGGGGGGAGAGGGAGAGAGAGTAGTCAAATGACTGAAATCTTCTCAAAGATTCGTCCAACAATTGAATCCACAATCTTGTATTGAAGAATGATTTTGAATGAATCAACTTCATATCGCCGTTGCTGTCGTGTTGTTTGTGGTTGTCATCATTATCATGTGATCGTTCGTGTGTGTATGTTTGTGTATGTTCGTGTATGTTTGTGTATGTTTGTTTTCAATGTTATATTATCTTATCAGGTGCATTTTATTATTGTATTAATAATTTATATTACATATATATATATATATATATATATATATATATATATATATATATTATTGTTATATTATTTATGTTACAACAGTAATTCATATTTTAGAATCGCGAAAAAATATTGTGGTTGTGTAGATATGTATAAATACAATATCCGATCAATGTCTTGTTTGAGTTGTTTATTAGAATGTTTGTTTGTTTGTTTGTATGTATGTATGTATGTATGTATGTTCGTTTGTTTGGATGTATGTATGTTTGTTTGTTTGTATGCTTGAGTGTTGGCAGAAATGCTGAATGTAAAGAATACACCTAACAAACTGAGCATAATGTTTTAAATTGTTTTCTCCATATTATTACATTATATAACCTTAATATAATGCTATATTTTAAATATTTTATAAATATATTTCTGGATGTGTGTGTGCGTGTGTTTGCGTGTGCGTGTGCGAGCGTGTGTATGTGTTATTTAACCAACAGATGAGATCACAGTCAGTCTTAAATTTAAAAGTTTCCTCGCACATGCACTTGAATGAGCCAAAATCCCACACATTACATTACACAGATGGCATCGCTTTGAGTTAACCGGGACAGAATGACCAGACATCTGAACCATTTTCACCAGCCACGTATTAAATTCGATTTAATTGCAATTCAATTACTCCAGTTTTATATTAAATTCGAATTTATTGGTCTTTGTTTTCGTAGCCACGTTCAATCAATATATCGGTAAAAATATTTTTTTTTATCTGTCAATCATTTGAGAAGTACTCGGCCAAGCGAGATTTTATAATGATGAAATTTTGTGTTCACATCGGCCGATAGATCAGTTATAAATAAACATACTTTGAGTGTATGTGTGTGTGGGGTGTCTGTGTATGTTTGTGTGGCGTGTTTTAGCATGTATGTCTGTGTGAGTGTGTATGTGTGGTGTATGGTCTGTTTCGACGTGTGTGTATGTGTGTGTATGTGTGCGTGGTGTATGTGTGTATGTGTGTGTGGAAGTCAATCAATAGATGTTAAGATCATAATGTAAAAACCTCATATACACACAAGGAAATCAGTTGTTTGCAAAAAACACGGACACAGACAGTTGTGTTAAGTCGAACACTCAGTAGACAATATTTATGATGTTTGTTTACATTTGAATGAGTAATAAAATAGTGATTGATGGTTAAATAGCGTCATTACGTACATATATTTATATGTGTCTATGTACACAATATATATAAAGTTAGTGTTGTTATTGTTATTATTGCTGTTGTTGTTCTTCTTCTTATTATTATTTTTGTTGTTCTTTTTATTAAGATCGTAGAATTTGGAGTTGTGACTCTAAATGTGGATTTCATTCTAAGTCCTAAGCTGAACAAATGAAATTTGAGTTGGAGTGTTAAATCCTACTTGGAGTTTGAATAGTATAAATAGTGTTGATCGCTGTTCTGTATACGCAAATTCATCTAAGGTTTTTAGAGTTTAAAATATTTTTAAATTTATTCGATTTATCTGTTTTAATTATTATTTGGTTAGTTTATTTGCCAATTAAATTGTCTATTATAAACTAATTATTCACTGAGTTCAATTTGATTTTCCGGAAGTTCTAAAATCCATGAAAATAATGTTGTAAACACTTTCATTTAGCAGATTTTGAAGAAAACTTCAAACCAAACCGTCAAGTATGTCTCAATCGAGAATTCGTCAGAACTTCGCAGCGGAATGTGAGGCCATGCTGAACAAGCAGGTCAACATGGAACTCCATGCCAGCTATGTCTATCAGTCCATGGTTTGTTCGAGTTTATCAAATTCGTTAATTTTACTTTCATTTCAGACTACAATTAGTTCATGTGAAACGTAGATTTTTCGATGTTCATTGAATTATACTCTATTGAAGTTTCGCGAAGTGTTAAGACGCGCGTTTGAATGCATTAAAAAATCGTTTCACGCACTCTCAGACATAGTTGAAAATTTTCTGTAATTTATTTTCACCAATATATGACATGCCATCAATATTCTGAAGAAAGAAACTCGTTTTTTAGAAGTTGTTCGCAAAATATTTTAAAATTCCTCTTTCGCAGGCCACCTGGTTCCACAGAGATGATGTCGCCCTGAAGAACTTCCACGAGTACTTCAAGAAGATGTCCAGTGAGGAGAAGGAGCACGCAGAAAAAATTATGAAGTACATCAACAAGAGGGGAGGAAATGTCGTTTTGCAGAATGTTGAGGTCGGTGGAGACAAATTTTTATTTCACTTTTCGAAGTAATAATTTTTTAATTTTTGAAACTTCTAAAAAATATATCTATTAAAATTTTTTTGACACCTCAATAACAATCATTTTTATGATGCGATCTTCATTGCTTTCCAGAAACCACCGCAGGAGAACTGGGGAACGGGTCTGCAAGCGTTCGAGGCAGCGCTTCAACTCGAGAAGTCGGTGAACCAGAGTTTGTTGGACATCCACAAGGTGGCCTCCAACTTCACCGATCCACACGTAAGTAGGGGTTAATAAAAAGGATTGACTTTGTTTTTAAATTTATCAAAAAAGTGTCCATTATTAAGCAGTTTTATTCACTAAGTTACAATTAAAATTGTACAGCTCTTACAAACTTGCAAATGTTTGTTATTTTCAGCTTTCACAATTAGTTTAAACATTACTAACTATATTTAATAAATCTATATTTCAATTTTTACTATTTCATACCATTCATTTTGTGGCTATCGTTAAGAGATAATCATTAAATTCATAGAAATTCGCATAACCATTTATTTCAACCGCATGCAGCTGACCAACTGGTTGGAAGATGACCTGCTGAAGGAACAAGTGGAATCCATCTACGAGATGAGTTGCCACATCACCAACCTGAAGAGAGTTGGGCCTGGTCTCGGAGAATACATGTTCGATAAGAAATCACTGGATTGATCATTCGTACTGTGAACTATGCACTCTTTACTGTGCACACGCATAACCGTATATTATGAAATTTAACTATAACATTTTTTTTCAATATTAACCTCCAAACTTTCACTACTGTATAATATGACTGTCTTTTGTAGAGAGATTTTTGTAAATGTTTCATTTTTCTTTTCATTTAAATTTTTTACGGTTTTTACTGATTTTGATTCATTCGTAATACAGAGTTTTGAAAAAATACAAGCAAGTGTTGGCGTCATTTTTTAAAATTCGAAAATAATATTGAATAAGAAATAACGTCATGAGTAACAAAGCCTTTTTAATGGCTGCAAAATCCGGTGAGTTCTTCTGCTAGAGTCTCAAAGATAATGGTTTCACATATTAGCAGATCTGAATTAATGATTTTAATTAAAGTCGAAAAGTTAAATCTAAACTTCAAAAACAGTTTTTTCTAAAAAAATTAACTTAATATTCTATTTCGAGCTAAGAAATTATTAAGAAGTATTCTATTTCAAGCTACGAAAGTATTAAGAAAGCTAATTTTTTTTAATTTTAATTTTTATTTAAATTTTATTTGCTTCTCAAAAAAAGAATGAACAATAAATTATTGAGAAGGCGGGATGGCTGTGATCGAGCTAAGATCTCAATTAAGAAAGTTAAGTTAAGAAAGTTAATAATCTCCGTGTACCTTCACATTCGTAACTTTTTTGCTTTTAACGGCATGGTATTTACTGTTTTGATGCTATTGTGTGCCAAGAGTCTTGTTCTCTTTAGATTTTGTCGTAATATTGCCAGTGATTTAAAGAGGGCATTAGAATATTAGATCCATCTATGTTGTAATAATCATTTAATAAATAACCAGTAAAGATATTTAGTATAACAACTTTGGATCACAAACAAAAAAAATATTTTTTTAAAATTCTCTTTTAAAAAAATTCTAATGACGATTCAATTCGGAATGTTAAGTTAACCAGTAAAATTAAGAAAACTATCGAAGATGATTAGTTCGTATTTTGATTGCCTTCTGGTAAACTTTTTCTGGTAACCAGTAAAATTAAGAAAACTATCGAAGATGATTAGTTCGTATTTTGATTGCCTTCTGGAGTTATAAACACATTTGATTAATGAAAATCCCTGAGAGTTTATTCCAGGTTACCTATACAAATGTTCATCTCGTCATTTCAATCTATATTTAGGCAAATTCATTCCTACCATTGTCGTATCTTTTTCTAAAACTGGTTTATTTTCCAGACAAAGTTTGGACAGACGTGCACAAATATTTTTGAAACTGGAAAAAACCGGTAAGCATTCAACGAAACAAATCATTCTCCACTTTTCAACTTTGACTGTGGTATTATAATTATTACTACCTACATTGAAAGAGTTGAAAGTTAACAATTTTTTAACTTGAGATTGCTATTTTTCTATATTTATCCAACCCAATCTCCCAATCTTCGTTATGTTGTCACAAAAATTTTGTTAAAAATCAAATCTCAAAGTGTAAAATTCTCAAACCTTTTCAAATTCCATGCTAAAATGTGTGACGAACCAGCTATGTAAGTTGAAAACATTGTCACATCATGAGATAAGCATTAATAAATGAAAATTAACTCATGAAGCCAAATTTGTAATTGAATTATTTGATGATTTAAAAAATTTTTAAAATGTTGATCGGATGTAACACGAATATGGATTATTCAGCATACACATATGCTGTGCTGGATTAAGCCAACCAAGAGTTAAACTTGGAATAAATTCCAAATAGAAATAATAATTCTTCACCACCGACTATGATTGATATTATAGGATTTCAAACTGCATACATCATCTTATTTATATTGAATGAAAAATCTGTGAAATCTTGACGAAAAAGTAAATTTTTACAAAGTCATTTCAAATAGGAGTTTAGATCTTAATCATAATAAACAAGCAGCATAGCTTTTTTAGCCTATTTCTCAAAGACATCCTAAAACTGCGAGCTTAGAATAATCTTTGTTGAATAATAATAAAGTTCGGATCGTGTATACACAACACCACATACAAATATAATTTATGCCATTCTACAGGTTACAAATCATACTCGAACACTGACTGATTCAAACATGATTGATTATATTTGGGTGGTTGAGTGTGATTCAAACATGATTATATTTGGGCGGTTGAGTGTGAGTATGTGTTTGGGTGTATGTGTTCTTTTGTTTTTGTGTATGTGTGTGTTGTTGCAAATTTTTGGGCAGTGAACTTCTTTTCAAATGCCTTTTTCTGTTTTAAAAATTTGCGTTTAAAATTTATCGACCTGTTTCGTATTTAACATTATAAAATAAAGCAACTACACATATTTCATTTCTTTCAATATTACCATCATGGTTATTTAGTGCAAAGTATACTACTCATATAAACAGTGTTTAATAACAACAAACAGCCAACAAGTGACTATATATATTTATGGTAACCCTGTATTTTTTGCCATCCCAAAGTGTTCTACATGACACGCGTGTAGCAAGTTTGATGCCAAAGATTATGGAATCAGGATTTTGAAAATTTGAACGTTTAATTAAAAGCAGATTTCGATTTTAAACATAGATTCAACAGGGTGTATAATTTCAGTTACATTGCATGGCAATGTATAAAGACTTTAAAAGAGTATATAAAGTTCTGACAATCCTAACCTTTTATGTATTGCACATGTCAAACATAGTTTGTGAAAATTAATTTTATAAACTAGCAATTTCAAAAGGTTAGATTTGTTTAACTTTTTTAAATAGCTTGAATTTGAAGCTATAAAAAAATTCAACTCTCTAATTTTGTAAATAACGAATTTTAAGCTATCAATAAACTTGAAGTTTGTTCATTTTTTAGTGAATTTATAGCGTGTATTATTGTATCATAAACCTGCGTAGAATTTTAAATTTCCAAAAGTTCTCAATCTAAAGTACAGTTGATGCGATACATCTGACAGAAATCTTAACTAATCCTAGTAAAATAAGTAATAGTTTTCTTCAAGACTTAAAACTTATTGATTTATTTTATCGGTTATGTGACAAACATTTGTTGATATTGACGATTATTCTCATTAAAAAAATTTCAACTTATTGTATTAAAAGCGACAGAAAGTTAGCGAAAATGTCTGAATCAAGAATTCGTCAGAACTTCGCAGCGGAATGTGAGGCCATGCTGAACAAGCAGATCAGCCTGGAACTGCACGCCAGTTACATCTACCAGTCTATGGTGTGTTGTTTAGTTCATAAAAGTGAAAATTTTAAAAATTGATCGCTTTTTCCTGGTTTGTTCGCAGAGGATGTCACTTTTTTTGCTTTGTTTTGACTCCTCTGCCTCTTACAAACTTGTCTCAAATGTTAAACCTCCCATATAAAGCAAGGCACAAAATTTTGACTCAACCCATTTCTTGGATGTTTTAAGCATAGCTCGCATAATTAACAATCCTATTTATAAATATAATAGAAATAAGAATTTTTGAAACTTCTTTACTCTAACCCAACCCGAACCTAGGCCACCTACTTCCACAGGGATGACATTGCACTGAAAGGATTTCAAGAATATTTCCACAAGAGATCCGAGGATAAGAAGGAGCATTCTGAAAGAATTATGAAGTACATCACTAAGAGGGGTGGGTTTGTGCATCTTCAAGATATTCAGGTAAACTAATTTGTGTTCCACATTGGCACTAACTAAAAAGCTGTCATTACTTTAATATAGTTTTGACTTTTCGCAATTTGAAACATTCATCTGACAACTGTTCTCACTAAGATGAATTGTAATTTTTACGATTGGTTTTACAAAAAAAATACTTCAACTAAAACTTTTTTTCCAACAGAAACCTTCAGAGGATAACTGGGGAACGGGACTGCAAGCATTCGAGGCAGCCCTTCAACTAGAGAAGTCAGTGAACCAAAGTTTGTTGGACATTCACAAGGTGGCTTCCAAATTTTCTGACCCACATGTAAGTTTTCAAAATTATTTTTTTTCTTTACAAATTATTTTTCTCGCTTCATCAAATTTTACAATTCTTTAGGCCAGGGAAGGGAAAATTTTTGCTGTGAGGGCCGCTTCAAGAACTATTTTACCTTTGAAGGGCCGCATATGTACTAAAATAGCAAATTTTTTCGACCTGGGGGAGAATTTTTTTAAGACTTGTTGTGGCTCCTTTTTTTGTACATAATGTCTGGCTGACGACCTTTTTCTTAGCGAACAAAGCCTTACAGGCCGCATAAATCAGATTCCGTAGTTACTCCTGCTTTAGGCTCTTTTCTACTTGATACAAATTCAAAATTTATAGATATCTTGGAAAATGATTTTTACGTACACTCATACATCAAGACGATTTCATCGCAACTTATTTTATTGGAATACATACGGACATAACAATGCTTTGTCCTGACCTTTAAATATTTCCAATCAATTTATTGTAGAATTTCAATAACATGGAATAAATTTATCTAATAATTAATTTATCATTTAATAATAATAATAATAATATTTTATTTAATTTAATATTACATAATAATTTATTTATTAAACTAGTTCTAATATTTTCACGAAAATCCCATAAAGTTGACTCACTACTTGGAAGATGAATGCTGCGAGAAACAAGTCGAACTACTCTACCAAATGTCCTGCCACATCACGAATCTTAAGAGAGTTGGACCGGGTCTCGGTGAATACATGTTCAATAAGGAATCGCTCGATTAATCGGTATTCTGTCGGTATGAGGTAAGAAGGGTGTCTATTTGGGTTAAAGAGTCTGAGAAATTACTTTATCGAGTCAAGCACTTGTTTTTGCGATTTTATGATGAGATTTTTTTTTACGTAAAACTTATTCTTCGTTTCATATCATGAATTATTTTTTGTATTTGTTTTCAGAAGTTAGATATATAATTCAAAAATAATTAAATTTTTATAGATATTTTTTGATTTAATGAAACAATAACATTATTTATCATCTAAATATTTTTCAGTTATTTTCTTAAAATTCATTTTTCAAATAAATTTCTTAATTCAGAGCTATGATTCCTCATTCGTTTATTGTTAAACGACCAAATAATCATAAAATTAATGAAAATTTTGATGAACATACGAAAAAAATTCATTTAAACATCAATATATATAATTAAATAAGGTGTAAAAAATTAGACTATCGCCAAATCAAATCAAAATCTCTTTGATTTAACTCATAGAGTGCATTTGTAATGTTAACTTTTTCATATGTTGATGACATAACGATAACATAATACAAAAAAAAGTAAAAAAATACTTAAAAACTAAAGGCAACGCAAATCAGAAGAAGTAACAACATCAAATAAATATCTATAACCTAATAAAACACCAGTGATTTTATATATTTATGGTAACCCTGTATTTGTTTGCCATCAGCTGTTCCAGTACAATCCAGCACATCTCCCAAATACTGAAATGAAGTAATAGTTTTGATCCCAGTAATCGTAACATCATCTGGGCCCCGTTGATGCAGACGGGCATACGAAACCAGTCACATTCCTCAGTGAGTCGGTAATTCTCGAGCATCGTCTGTGACACCACTGCTGAAATCACAAACATTTGATCGAGTTTTTTTTTATTAGTCTTCATTATTGCAGCTCTGACATACGCAGAACCACTTACAATGTTACAGATATATTATCTATATATCTTTTATTATGTTCTTCACATCTTCAACCATTGATTTGAAGCAGCCATCTTCGCCACAAAGGCTGTTTATCCTTTTCACACGACGTACACATGTTGCTTCCAACTCCGGCGGCACACACCAAACATAGCCAATGACCAGAGACCACAGGCTCAGTGGTACTACCAGTGATCATAGTTTTTGTTTTGTCAAAGTTTACCTTTAGCCCGTGTTCGGCGAGCTGGGTACTCCAGACCTCAAACTTTCTAACTGCGTCTTGTTCCGAGGCCGTCGTCAGGTCAATACCATCTGCATTAATCACACTCCGGATGTTATCATAGCGTATCGGTTTTGTAGATGTATAAAAATTATACTATGCTATATATATATATATATATATATATGTGTGTGTGTGTGTGTGTGTGTGTGTGTGTGTGTGTGTGTGTGTGTGTGTGTGTGTGTGTGTGTGTGTGTGTGTGTGTGTGTGTGTGTGTGTGTGTGTGTGTGTGTGTGTGTGTGTTAAAAAAGTTGAACAATGTTGAAAGTAGTGTTGAAATTTTGAAATATATATGTGTGTATATATACATTTATATTATATATACGCATAAATATTATATATATATACATAATAGCTAAGTATACAGATCATTCTGCCTAGTTCATAAAATAGTTTCATAGAAATAGAAACTGGGTTGTATTAATATCGACAAACTAAGTTAATAATTCTAGTAAAACTTTGACTAATAATTAACTTCTAAATTTTGTCTCTGCAATTAGAATCTAGATTTAGTTTTAATTAGTTTAAAATTTAATTCTTCTTTCAATTTACTCACCAACAATGAGTGGTGAAGGAGTTATGAGTTACTGGTTGGATAAATGGGTGGCTGGGGATACGAAATGGCACGAAAGTGAAGTTAATCCGTCGGTTTTTCCCCTAATTTTCATCATTTAATTAATAATTTTTGTTCTATTTGTTTTAAAACTAAATTAAAGTTGTTGTATTTGTTTGTTTTTCAATGATTATCATCATCATAAATTGTGACTCCATGAATTGTTAATTATCAGTGAATTGTGAATTTGAATAACAAATCTTTTTTTATATTTTTTAATTGTTCTAATCGTCACCCTATCTATCTATCATTATCATATAAAATTATAAATAAATAGTTTATTTATAATTGTTTAATTATATATAATAAAATTTTATTTTATTAAAAAAAAACCTATGTTGTTAAATGATATGGTTGATTTAGTCACTAAATTTTAGTGGTGAATTTTCTAATTGTTTAATTTGAGTTTAGTAGAGTTAGTAATTAATTTATTTAAAAAAATCATTCAATTATTATATTTATAATATATACAATCATTTATTTATTAAATTTGTACATTTTTAATTATTTGGTTCAAATTTAAATGATTAAAATTTAAATTAGATTTTAAATGATTTCATTGAGATTAACAGTTTTTTAATTTATAAATGTGACAAGATGTGGGCAAAAACTAAAGTAAAATGTCACATATCCAAACTAAAAATGAACTTTTGTTCAAATTTCACTGTATGTGTATAAAATGAATAAATGATATTTAATTCTGTTTACTGCAGTTATTTTAAGGAATACTTTCCCAAGCTTTGCAAGAAATCCAGCCAGGGTAGCTGCAAAACACTTTTACCACTTTGTGGGAAGTCTCTTGATTTGAAATGGTTGGTACTTTGTATGGTTGTATACTTTGGTACCTATATATATATATATATATATATATATATATATATATATATATATATTCG
>NW_008705255.1:107879-166918 GCF_000326865.2 Helobdella robusta
TGTGGAATAGCCTTCCTTTTTATTTAAGAAATCATGAATTAAATTTAATTATGTTTAAGAAATTATTGAAAACTTACCTGTTTTTGTTGTAACAAACAATTTATGTTATGATTTATTGAATTTATTTATAGATTTTATAGATGCGGTCATTCATGAATTTATTGCATTATTTATGATGGCGCCTTTGAGATAATAATTTAATTGGCGCTGTATAAATGTCCTGATAATAATAATATATATATATATATATATTAATTAGGAGTTAATTAATTTTTTTTCTTAAAAAACTTAATTCTTTCCAGGATATCAGAGCAAGGCTGCGAAGTTTTTGGCGTCGAGTGCAGTAAGCTAGCCATTGAAAGTTTCTTCCAAGAACACGGTTTAAAATTTGAGATCACAAATTTAGCTGGCAGTGACGTTTACAAGGTCCATGCCAGTTTTAAATCATAATTACTGTTTTCATTATATTAATTTTATTATAGATTAATAATTATTTTTATATAATTATTATGAAATAATTATATTTTGTCTTTATCAGTGTTTGAATCAACCTATTACAATATATTGCTGCAATTTCTTCTTATTTCCAAGGTATATATTTTTTTTCATTTGAATATAAGAGATTATTATTATTATTTTATTATTATTATATTATTATTGTTATTATTATCATCATCGTCGTCATCACTATTACTACCATTGTCATCATCATCGTCATCATAACCATAACCAATATCATCTTCATCATTATTATTATTTATTATTATTTTATTTATTTATTATTTATTATTATTATCTATTTTTATTATTATTCAGCATAGTTGGTCAGGGCGTGACATTCGATTTCATTTGGGACCGAGGTAGCTTTGTGGCCATTGAAAAATCAGACAGGAAAAGGTTGGCAATAATAATAATAATAATAACAATAATAATATAATAATAATAATTATTATTATAATATTGTTGTTGTTATTTATTGTTGTTGTTGTAAGGTATGCAGAGGTTATGCTAGCACTGATGAGGCCGGGCAGTGTACATCTGATCGAGGCGTTTGATTACGACGTGGGCGACGGATGCTTCGAAGGTTGGTTTTTTGGTTGGGATAATTAGGGCTATTCGGTTGGCTGGTTGGTTGGTAAGTTGGCTGATTGGTTGGTTGGTAAGTTGGCTGATTGGTTGGTTGATTGGTTATTTGGTTGGATGGCTGATTGGTTATTTAGTTGGCTGATTGGATGGACGATTGGTTATTTGGTTGGTTGGTTAGCTGATTGGTTATTTGGTTGGTTGGTTGGTTGATTGGTTATTTGGTTGGTTGGTTGGTTGGTTGGTTGATTGGTTGACCAGCTGGCTGGATAGCTTGTTTTCTATTGATTGCTGTATGGCTGGTTAATAATCGCGCTAACTATGAAGCTACTAATATAACAAATTGAATTGCATAATTAACTGTACGTATATATAATCATCATCATCACCGGCATCATTACCACCATCATCATCATTATCAGGACCGCCAAGGAGTCTCCCATTCAAAGAGGTACAAAAACTTTTCGGTAGGGCAGTGTGTTTTTTCAAAAAAATTAAAAAAAAATCTCACACTTTTCAACTCCTAACTTTTTAAAGGCATCTTTATCATGTTCAACGTCATCTTTACCGCATAGAAACATCATCTTTTCCATGATAAACGCCGCCATCCTCTTATAGATACATCAACTTTATGACGATCGTAATCATAATTATATGATGATATATATCATCACTACGACAATCAGGTGATGCATGTGACTACGAACTCCTCGATGTTTTGGACAAGACCGAACTAGGGAGGCAGAGGTTCAACTGCAACTTCAGCAGCTTCAAAGTCGGATACTACCATGGTGTATGCAAGAAGTGATGACAACGACGAAGTTGATGATAGTAACGATGACGAAGTTGATGGTGATGATGATATTGTTGATTACGGTGATGATGATGATGAAGATGACAATTATAATAATAATTATTTTTGTTGATTAATTTAATAACAAATTTATATGAGAACGAAAGTTTCTAAACATTTTTAAATATTTCATACCGGTTAATTTTTATTGGATGTATTGTTAAACGTCAATCCCTATCTCACATGCGTTGTGTGTGTGTGTGTGTGTTTGTGTGTGCGTGCGTGCGCGCGCTGCTGTTGATGATAGCTCTTGAAGTTAATTAGTAATTAGGCAGAGTTATGACATCGATGAAACTCTAATACATTTATCTTCTAAATATTTCGGAGCCAAACTATTCAAACTTTTAAATACCATTACACCTAACTTGAACATGATTCTTTTTTTTAACACGCGGCCAATGCAACTCCTTTAGAATTGGTGATGCACGATAAAATTTTAATTTGAGTCATATCATTTTCGCAGCCTGGTTCTGAAGTTTGGACAACAGTTTATCAGCTGTACCATATAGAAGACTGTTACAATAATCGAATCTAGAGTGTATGAAAGCATGTACTAATAGAGTCATTGTATCTCTATCTACCGATTTTGTAACTTGACGTAACTGACGTAGTTGGAACATACATTTTTTAACCAATAGACTGACTTGTGGACCCATCGTCATACGGGAGTCCATCACAATTCCCAAGTCGGTGACCGTTTTACTGAAACTTATATCAGTCACACTGATGTTAATCGATAAAGGCTCAATCGCTGACGCTTGTTGCCATGTACCAGCCAACACGAACTGAGTCTTAGTCTGATTCAACTTTAGCCTACTTTGACCCAGCCACGATCCGACATCAGATATAGTTTTTGTCAGTTTCTCTAATAAGGTAGGCGTCTCACCCAGAAACCTGAAACACAAATCGGCATGTCATCTGAGTACCAATGACAATAATAACCACGTTTATTCAGTAAATCCAATATCTCTGCAACGTACAAATAGAAGGGGATCGGTCCAAGAACAGATCCTAGAGGCACTCCTGACGTAAGTTTCATTGGTTCCGAGAGACCACTAGAGTAAAAAATTTGCCGAATCCGACTAGTAAGAAATGATTCGAACCCCATTAGCGCAATGATATATAATATTATATTATCATTATTTTTCTTACATCAATTTTGCAGCCGTCATCGGTCGAGCGCTACTCTCTGAAACAGTAAATTTTGTGTCTTTTATGAGATTATAAGGTAAATGAAATGCAATTAACATAAATCAGGGCGAGGTTCAAAGGAAAATAGGTAATGCTACTGCCTTTGGCCTTAAAATTTGCCCATTCTTTTTAACAAGAAAGTTTATTTTATTCATTATAACACAGCTCTGTCAAAAGCAGAGCTGCCTACATGTTATTCTACACTTGAGTGAAGAATTTAAATATTTAGTAAAAATGTAAATAATGAGGGGTAGTGAGAGATCTCCATTTTTAAATACGTAATGGGCTTGTAACACAAATCTATATAAACATGAAATGATAAAATTTGACAGCCTATATGATAGGCAAACTCTTAAACAAATTATAAAAATTCTTAATTGATTGTGAACATTTTCCAACAATTCTCACTTAAGTATTTCTTAGAAGTATAATTGACAAACAGTGGCTGATCCAGGGTAGGAGTCATAGCTCCAAATATATTCTGCAATTTGTTTACTCTTAGTAATAAAACCAAGAAGACCATTTTAAAATGAATTTCAATTCGGAGAAAAAACTGTCTACGTATAGTTCCTAAATGCCGATGCTAATTACACACTCGTTAATACAGTCAATCACAGCCTTGTGTGAATTATACCGAATTGTTGTCATTAATCAATTTAAAACTTTAAACAATTGAATAATGCCAACAATTATGTAGAATTCACACAATAATACACACACACAGATATATATATATATTATTTTCATGAATTACATACATAATTGCAAATAGTTTAACTCCCATTACAAGCCATTCATTATTATAGGAAGTATTCCCCAAAAAAATTAACCCTGCAATTATAATTCGTCAGACAATAATATCAAACATTCATAGAAAACACAAGTAATTAAAACTTGCCTTGTCTGACGATTGAATAATTCAGTATCATATCGAACTGTATCATACTGTAACTTAATATATCATATTGTAATCATATCATACCATATCGTATCATATGTTGTATCATATCAAACTATATCATACTTTATAGTAATATATCATATAGTAATCATATCGTGATATATTATATCAAATCCTATCATATGTTGTATCATAGAGTATCACATATCGTATCGTATCGTATCGTATTAAAGCAATAACTACATCAGCTCGTTGTCATTAAAATTGAAACAATCAACAACAACATTAGCAGCCATAATACGTACATAATTTTATTGAAAAAGCACTATATAAATGTTCATAATGAAAATAATTCTATTATATGCTATAATATAATAATATAATATAAAATTAAATATAATAATATAATATAAAATAAAATAATATAATTTAAAACATTTAATATTAAAATAACACGGACCAAACAACCAAACATTCTTTTGACTTTTTAAAAGTGTTAGGCAGAGTTAGAGTGAGAGAGAGAGAGAGAGAAAGAGAGAGAGAGGAAAGGAGAGAGAGGTGAATCAAAAGTAGCGGTGTAGGGGTGGTGGTAATCATGAGTTCCTGAATTTTAACACAACACCATTTGCATCGAGTTACTGACCGCGCAAAAATTCCAAAAATGAATAACACTAAATTTTTTAGTCTCTTGCTGAGTGAATATTTTTTTTCATTCTTTTCCGCTTCTTGGTCTCAGTGTTGTCCGACTCCGTGTATTACTCAACTTCATACAGACAAGTAAAGAGTCCACATTCTTCTTTCAATTCTGCAATCATATTTAATCTCATCCTTTCTTTCACAACTGCAATAACCTGTTTCTCAGCAACGCCTGCCTGAAACTTCTCTTTCATAGATTGACTCCAAGTTAGTTTTAGATTCTTAGCCTGACAAGCTTCATCACTTCGGTTGTTTTTTGCATTGCGTCAAGTCCGCTCCTCACTTGTATTTCAATTTTAGCATACTTAGATTTTAATTTAACGTAATATAACTTAATTTAAAACTTAAAAAACCATACTTTAATTTGACATCAAATTTGTCATTTTTTTTCACTTCACATTCACACACACACGTATACACACAAACAGACAAACAAACACACGCGCGCGCACACACGCACACACAAACACACATACACAATACACACACACATTGTGTGTATATATATATATATATATATATATATATATATATAACAGTTTGAAATGTTAATTTGCAAACGAAATCATTAAACTAGAAAGGCATTTGGACTCAGCTGTCAAATTAATTTTTCATCGAAATGTCAGTAAAAGTTTTTCGTCTATTAAATTTCATCTGTTTACGATTGATGCGACAATTAGATTGCAGTGATTATTTCATTATTTTCCGAGTTGTCAATGAATGCGTTTTTGTAAGTGAGGAATGTTATCAGATTCGTGATAATTGTTTGTTTGTTTGTTTGCTTGAAATTCTTTTATAATTTTCAGAAAGTGTTACTGGCTGGTTTGTTAGTTTTATATATTTTTCTAAACATTTAAATTATTACCATCATAAAAAGATCAAATTCGGAGCAGTTTAAACTGAGTTTCTTCTCTGTTGTCGTTGACTTTAAACATTAACAAATTTTTAACGACTTTTCGCTGCCATATTTTGCGTGTTACTGTAGTTGAAAGGTTGAGAAAACGACCCATCAAAATGAGAGTGGATGTTGTTAATACCAACTTGGAGTTTGGTATTTCCCTTTACAAGGAGCTGGTTGCTGGAAATCCACAGGAAAATGTATTCTTTTCACCCGTCAGTCTCATGTTTGCTCTTGGCCTCACTCTACTTGGCTCTAGAGGTTACATTTTAACATTTGAGAAAATAAAATTTAAAAAAAAACACCACATAGCCTCATCCAAACTGACCTAAGTGGTCATTTCATCCCATCACTCTTATTATTTTTTTTTCTCTAATAGGGAGTCGTGGATGGCAGCTGAAGTGGTCGCTTCAACCTCACTTGCTAACTTTAAAAATCATCTGCTTTCTATCGATTTGAATAAATTTTTAATTATTGTATAACTAACAATGAACTACGACTCTATTTTTGTGTATTTATTTTTCATATAGTTATTGTAATATATCTTTTTCAGTTCCACTCATTCGTCTTAAATCTCGAATCTAATTACTTAACTTTGCTTGTGATATTGTAGGTTTATATATATTATACATTGTAGTTTTGACGATAATTTATAAGCCTATTCGACCGTCCAAACAAAGTTTTCTACTAACAATTGTTCTGTTAACATTGTCAAACTCGTTTCTGTACTAAAAACTAAAAGTGGTCTATTGAGGCCATCTGCTCAGTTTTGGCCAACAATATAAACATACAAATGACATATCATTTTTTCAAATAAATTGCTATACTTGTTATCAAGTTAGTTTGATGTTATAGATATAAAAATGTTTTAAAAAAGGGGACACCGAAAGACAGTTGAAATCGGTGATGAAAATTGGGATCATGATGAGTGCTGACGTGCACCAAGGCTTGCTTGAGATGAAATCTTTTTTGGAAAATACGAAGAGCCCACAAGAGATTCACATTGCAAATCGACTGTTCTTTGAACAGTCTGAACTCTGGTTGAAAGTTTTATTGACGGTTGTCAGAAATACTACGGAAGTCGTCCGAATTATGTAGATTTCAAGTAAATATTGAATGTTTTTCAAACGTTTTATTGATTTTCAAAAATTCACCTATGCGCTTTCAATGAATGAAAACTTTTGAAATAATCATTTCCAGAAATGGTGCACCGGCCAGTGTGGCAAAAATAAACCGTTGGGTCGAAGAGCTTACGAAAGAAAAAATTAAAAACTTGATATCTGCAGATGATGTTGGTTAGGGTTAGGGTTATCGATTCTTGTTAACGCTATTTATTTTGAAGGAAAGTGGAAAACAAAATTTGAGAGAACAGAGAGTGGAGAATTCAAAATAAATCCAGAGTCAATTGTTAATACCAAATTCATGGAAATTCGAAGATTGGATGCAAAATACTGTAACTTCGAGAAACTGAATAGTCAGATTTTGGAACTGCCCTATGAGAACCAATCGATGAGTTTTGTTATACTTTTACCAAATTTGAATGAAACAACTTTGGAAAACGTCGAAAAAATATTGGAAAGCGGCGTACTATTGGAAATCAACGAAAGATTGACTGAAACTAAATTGAAAATTCGCTTAACAAAGTTCTCACTGACAAACGAACCAAAAGTGATGGAGAAGTTGCAAAAGTTAGGCCTCACCGACCTGTTCATAGAAGGAAAAGCAGATTTATACAACATGAACATGAAGAACGACTTGTACGTTTCCAAGCTGGTGCACAAAGCTTTCATTGAAGTCAACGAAGGAGGAACGGTGGCTGCAGCTGCTACTGGCGGTCAGCCAAGAGCAAGATCCGCCATCGAGTACGTGTCTTTCAACGCCGATTATCCGTTCATCTTCCTCATCAAGGACAACAACTTTCAAACAGTCTTCTTCATGGGAAAGTTTGTTAAACCGTGAAAAAATTCCGAAAGTTTTGCGTAACTAACGTGTCTATGGAAAAAATAAAAAGACGTAGACTTTTGTTTTGGAAGAATGAATAAATTACTAAATTCATTTTAAAAATTGTTACATTTTTTCGCTTGAAAATTGAATAATAAAACCCACACTGTTCTTGTTCTTCAAAATAATGCAAGTCCCAATTTATTAATCTTGAGAAAAAACTTAAAAGGGATGAGAAAATTGACCCGTTTTTAGTGTTTTCACCCATCATGGCCCAACCGATCCTCGAACAAAAATTCGTAACAAAAGTTTCTGGTATCGCAAACAAATTTGAGGAGTAGCGTAAATAAAAATGTTATATCTTCAAGTAAGGGCTCACGATTGAATACAAAATTCGTTCATTTATGTCAGTTAAAAGATGACCATGTATCGTTATTTTCTAATTCGCAGATAAATTAATAATCCTGCAAGATTTTGTTCCAATTTGTGCAATATTTCAAAACGAATTTTATCAACTAGCGTTTAGTGATTCAATGTTTATTTAAAATTTTGAAAAAACAATTGAAAAGACAATTTATGAAAAATGTGGTGGCAAATTTGAGATTTTCACAAAGTCCATAAATATATCATAAGATTATCATTGATCAATAGCTTGTAGGGCAATTTAATAATTTTAAGACAGTGGCTATTACAGAAGATTCTAGCTAAATCAAATCATCCGTCAGCTGCCAAATCATAAAACATCCAGCCATCAACCAGAATGTATTTTATTCGTTTACTTGTTCTTCATTGATAAACATCAATTTTAAAAAAATTGAATGAATAGTTATTTATTCATTCGTTCGTTCATTCATTCGTTCGTTCGTTTATTCATTCATTCATTCATCATTTATCATTTATCATTCATTCATTCATTCATTCATTCATTCATTCATTCATTCATTCGTTTATTCATTCATTCGTTTATTCATTCATTCATTCGTCCATTCGTTCGTTCGTTCATTCATTACTTCATTCATGTAACACACACACGAGCGCAAACAGTCGTGTCGTTGTTTATGCTCATGTCGTCGTAAATTTTCTAGAAGTAGTAGTAGTTGTAGTTGTTGTAGTAAATGTTGTTGTTGTTGTAGTTGTAGTAGTTGTTGCTGATATTGACTTAATTTATTACTTGAATTAATTTATCGACGAGGATGGGTTTGATTTTGTTGTTGTTGTTGTTGTAGTTGTTGTTGTAGTTGTTGTAGTTGTTGTTGTTGCTGATGTTGTAGTAGTTGTTGATATCACTGTTAATGTTGTTGTTGTTGTTGATATCACTGTTGTTGTTGTTGATATCGTTGTTATCTAGCGCTTTATTTGATAGACAGTTGGTTGTTGGTTGGACGCGCCCACTTCGAACAGCATGACAACACATAAGAGGAGTTTGTTGCTACTGTTGTCTTTGATGACCTGTTGGTGATGATGATGATTGTGATGATGATGATGATGATGATGATGATGATGATGATGCTGATGTTGACAATGATGATGATGATGATGGTGGTGGTTTTAGAGATTATTTGGTGATGATGACGACAGCGATGATGATGATGATAATGGTAATGATAATGACAAATAACAAATGTCACAGCAACAAGAACAGCAACAAAAACAACAACAACATCATAAAACAAAATCAACAACATCAACAACAAAACATCATCAACAACAACAACAACGGCATTCGCAAAAACTAAAAAAACAACAAAATAAACGACTCTAACAAAACCAACAACAAACCAAAAACAACATCATAAAACGAAATCAACACAATCAACAACAAACCATCAACAACAACAACAAAATAGCAACAACAACTCTAACAAAACCTGTATCACGGTGAAGTTATCTAAGACGCTGTTCATAAGCTCTGTGCTAGGCAACTTTTTCAGTTTGTTAATAAAATTCACCATATATTCGCACATGCAAGATCTATCGTTACTAAATGTCGTTGCTGTGGCTTCTGATTTTGTGGCTACTGAAGCGACTGCTAGTGGTGATGACGACGACGACGACGACGATGATGATGATGATGTCTTTGACGATGATGGCGAAGATGATGTTTGCGTCTGTTGTTGTTGCTGTGGTGGTGGTGGTGAATTTGCTGGCGTTGCCGTTGTTGTTCCAGTTTCAATCTAGGTATGGTACGAAAGGTTATAGGTTAAAGTTCATTAGCTCTTGAGGCCTTTGCTTCGGGAGTACCAACAACACACACACACACACACACACACACACACACACACACACAAACACAAACACAAAAGTTATAAGTTAAAGTTCATTGGCTCTGCTGCCTTTGCTTCAGGAGTACCAACAACACACACACACACACACACACACACACACAAACACAAAAGTTATAAGTTAAAGTTCATTGGCTCTGCTGCCTTTGCTTCAGGAGTATCAACAACACACACACACACACACCATCTTTACGAAAATACTAATACTACATAATAACGTCATTGTTAATATTAATACAATAATTATTATTATTAATGTTATTTATTATTATTATTATTTATTATTATTATTATTACTTCAACTTTCTCGATGACTTGTTTGCCGAAGGAGCAGATCTTAGTTGAGATGTTGATGGTGATGTTGTCACTATGTTCATAACTGAGTGAGTGAGTGAGTGAGTGAGTGAGTGAGTGAGTGAGTGAGTGAGTGAGTGAGTGAACGAGCGAGTGAGTGAAAAATTAAGTTAACGAGTTAACGAAACGAATAAATGATGGATTGCATGATGAATGGTTGAATGAATGTATAAATAGATAAAATGAATGAACTGATGAGTGAGCGATTGAATGGGTATATGAATTTATAAGTGAATGAATAAAAAAAAGTAATAGATAACAATTAAAAAATGAGTTAATTTAAAAGTGAAAGTTTAAACAATAGAGAGAAAGAGAGAGAGAGAAAAAGAGAGAGAAAGAGAGAGAGAGAGAGAGAGAGAGAATATATTGAAGAGAATGATGAAAACTCTAGCAAGCAGGTGGCAAAATGTAGTGGGGTAGAGCGAAAGCGAAACTAACTGATTGGAGATTCCATAAAATACGTCATCTTTCTCAACAGCATCATCATCTTTGCCAACATTCGCATCATTTTCATCGCCATTACCTCCACCACCACTTCCACCACCACCACAACCTCCACCCCCACCATCCTCATAATCTTGGCAGCCATCTTCTTTGTCGTTTGCCTTCAACAACTCTGTGCTTAATTTGGTCTGGGTGGGTTAATTAATTTTGATAGCTTAATCGGAAATCGAAAAATTTTTTTTTTTAAATTACTAAAAATAATGAGGCATACACCACACACACACACACTTACACACACACACACACACACACACACACACACACACACACACACACACACACACACAGGTATATACACACACAGATATATACACACACATACACACTAATACACACACTGATACATACAGATATGAGTTCACACACATACACACACAGACGTTTACACACACATACATACTAATACACACACTGATACATACAGATATGAGTCCACACACATACATACACACACACAGAGATACATACATTAAACTTAACAACGTAGAACTCATTGCTGGTTGGGTGCTGTTCCATAAGAACCAGTAAACTTTCTGGAAATTTTTCGATGACGTCTGAAAGGGGCAGGATCTGAGTGAGATGAAATTATTTTTTTCAAAAATCATCATTTATTGCTTCGACACTTGTAATATTCACTCACTCACTCACTCACTCGCTCACTCACTCACTCGCTCACTCACTCGCCCACCCACTCACTCATTCAATCACTCACTCATTCAATCATTAACTCACTCACTCACTCTTTCTTTATTATAAAGTTTTACTAGTAAATCTTGAAATTCAACATCAACAAAAGCACAAATAACATCAACAACAACAACATCAGCAACAACAACTACCACAACAACAACACAATAACCACATCAACAACAACCTGAATTTTGGGATTGTTGTACAGGGCATCACTCGTTAGACTTATGAAGTTGTGCCTCTTCTGTTTCATAAATGAAAAAATTTTTTTAATATTTCTCCATTTCAGTTTGTTATTAATTAATTAATTAATTAATTAATTAATTAATTAATTCATTCATTCATTCATTCATTCATTCACTAGCGCAACCAGCTAGCGGATATATCGTTACAGGATTCGAACGCAAACATGGTTGGCGTTTAAGGCATGGAGATACGCCTTTACATATACATACTACATGATAATTTTTAAAATTAATTTATAAAATAATTTTTGATGATGGTGTGATAATGTTGTTGTAGTTGTAGTAGTAGTTGTTGTTGTGTTATAGTAGTTGTTGTGTTGTTGTTGATGTGTTGTTGTTGTTGGTGTGTTGTTGTTGATGTGACAGTGTGTTTGTTGGTGTAATTTTTTGTTACCAACATTATTCTTGTTTGACTGTACAAATGCTTTGTACGATATTAATTTGAAATTTGTTTTGCTGTTGTTGTTGTTGTTGCTATTGTTGTTGTTGATGTTATCCAAGTTGTGGTTGTTATTGATGTTATCCAGGTTGTTGTTTTTGTTGCTAGCAGTGTTGTTGTCATTAATGTGACAGCCGTTGGAGACGTTGGATTCATTGCTGTAAGCGTTCCAAGTGAAGTTAGTGCTATTTTGAAAATATGGTTGATGTTGTTGTTGCTGCTGTTGCTGTTGTTGTATGTTGTTGATGTTGTTGTGCTGATGGTGTTGTTGTTGTTATGTTGATGCTATTGTTGTTGTTGTTTGTTTTGTTTTGTCGATGATGATGTTGTCGTTGTCGTTGTTATGTTGCTATTCATGTCGTTGTCATAGGTGTCGTTATGCGGTTGTTGTTGTTGTATTGTTATTGTTGTTATGTGGTTGTTGTTATTATTGTTTTTGGTGTTATTGTGATGTTGTGCTTATGTTGAATTTAATAAAAATTTTGCAAACAATGGCCTCAAACAACTATCAATTAGAGGATTGTTTGATCTGATAAAACCAAGTTTAGCAGTCTCCATAATTTTTTCCCCTGGTATCATTTTTTATTTGATTGTGAATTATTTTTACAAAACTTTCAAATAGTTGTAAAATAATTTCGGGAAAAAAATTCTTTAAAGTTAGTCATTTCCCGGTTTCATTTTCATTTTCAAGTTTTCGGTTTTTTGATCAGAGTGCAAAATGTTGACTTTAAAATTTCAAAATTTGAATACAAAAAAAAAAACTTCAAAATAAAATACTCTATGATGATTTTTACTTTAACATGGGCCTGTATTTCTTTCGACTTTCTCCTGGCGAGAACCTGAGAAGATGGGTGAAGAAAAAAGGTGAACATTAACACGATTTTGGGTTTTGTGGTTTTATGACATATTGACTTGGAAAGTTTAGAATATATGGCTATTTAGTTGTAGTAACCACAGCAGCAGCAGTAGTAGTAGCAGTAGTAGTAGTAATTGTAGTAGTAGTTGTTGTTGTAGTTGTTGTAGTATTAGTAGTAGTAGTAGTAGTAGAAGTAGTAGTAGTAGCTGTAGTAGTAGTAGTAGTAGTAGTAGTAGAAGTAGCAGCAGCAGTAGTAGTAGTAGTAGCAGTATCAGTAGTAGTAGTAGCAGCAGTATCAGTAGTAGCAGTAGTAGTAGTAGTAGCAGTAGTTATAACCTGTATATGGCTTGACACTTGTTTTCTTGTTCGTGTCTTCCCAGTTCTCAACTTTATATACCTTGCAATCAGCTCGTTCCGGCCTGAGATATTACGTTAAAAATAATAATAATAAAATAATAATTGTAATTATTAATATTGTTGTTGTTGTTGCTGTTGTTGTTAATTTTTCTATTATTATAAAACATCATCTTCAACAACATCATCATCAACATCATCTTAGCCACACAACAAAATCATCGTCACACTTTCACATTCAACATCATTGCAACAATTATCGTCATCATCATCATCGTCGTCGTCATCACAATCTTTATCATCCTCTTCATTACCATAATCACAATCATCGTCACCTTCAACTTCATCACAGTCATCATCATCATCATCATCGACCCTCCATCAACAAACAATTACGAGGCTTCGACGTACGCGCGCGTTCTCGAGACAATCGTCACCATGACAACAATCACCATGGCGACCAACAACTCACAACAACAATGCTGCAACAAGATGGACGGACGGATGGATGGATGGATGAATGGATGGGTGGATGGATGGATGAATGAATGAATGAATGAATGAATGAATGATTGAATGAATGAATGAATGATTGAATGAATGAATGACTGAATGGATTGTTAGATGAATTGAACAACGACAGTATAAAAAAAAACTACACCGACATCAAAGACATCAACAAACTTTATGAAAATCCAGAAAATAAACAAAAAACAACAACACCAAAGAACAAACAAACTCTACCACCAAAAAACAAACAAACTCTACCACTAAAGAACAAACAAACACTACTACCAAAGAACAAACAAACACTACTACCAAAGAACAAACATAGGCTACTACCAAAGAACAGCCAACAACACCAAAGAACAGTAACACCAGAAAAGCAATAACAGCCAGCCAAGCAAAGAACAATAACTCATATACACAAAGCGCCTAATCTTATGCTTAAAATTAATCTTTGATAGGAAATAGAAACACATGCTCACCGTGGTCATGGTTATGATTATAGTAGAAATAATAATAATTATTATTATTAATGTTATAATCATTATAATCACAATATCTCATAATTTATATTAAAATACTCATCTGCTTATTCATCATTAAAAGAATGAACGAACTAACGAACGAACGTACGAACGAACGAACAAATGAATGAATTAATGAATGAATGAATGGTTGAATGAGCGAATGAACTGGTGAACTAAAAAACAAATAAGACATAAATAATTAAATGAGAGAATGATCAAAAGAATGAATGATTTAATAAATAATTGAATGAATGAACAAATTAATCACCATCACCATCATTGTCATCATCACCACTATCTTCATCATCATCATCATCATCATCATTGTCGTCATCATCATGGCGGTCAACATCTTTTATCCATCAATGGCTCCGTTAAATGTCACGCACTTGCTGTGATAACAAAGTGAGCTTATTTGAAACTTTGAAAAAATCTCTTTTCATTTGATTATTTTTATAATTATTCATTTATTCATTCGTTCGTTTGTTCATTCACTCATTCATTCATTCATTCGTTCACTCACTCACTCACTCACTCACTCACCCACTCACTCACTCACTCACTCACTCACTCACTCACTCATTCATTCATTCATTTATTCACTCACCATACATCTTCCCCTCTTCCGAGAGGATGATCTTCCTCCTACCGCACGGGGGGTAGATGGCAAGAGCTTCCAAGAAACTCTGCTCGATATCCGGACTCCAAATCCCATCACTATCCACACCACCGTGTAGCTGGTCGTCGTCGTTGTCGTTGTGGCTGTTGTCGTAGTTGTGGTTGCTGCTGCTGTAGTTGTTGCCGACGTTGTCGTTACTACCGCAGCTGCTGTTGCTGTCTTCGTCGCTTGTGGTGTTGTTGCTGCTTGCGTCCCCTTGCGACATTGGTGGCTGCTGTTGTTTAGGTTGTTGCGGTTGAGTTTTTTGTGGTTGGTTGTGGTTTGTTGTGATTGGTTGGAAAATAAGAATAATAGCAACAATTGAAATAATTATAATATTGATCAATTCGATGAAAATTCGATGATAACAAGGATGATGATGATGATGATGATGATTGTAAGGATAAGTATGACTACCAAGATGATGACGATGATGAGGAGGAGGATGATGATGATGATGACATTCTTGTTATGTGTTGGGTCGAAACATTCCATTGTGACGGCCATGAGGACGACGTACGTTGATGACAATAATAGTGATGACGATGACGATGACTTTAGATCGTTCTCTCTCTCTTTCTCTCTCTTTCTCTATCTATCTATCTATCTATCTGTCTGTCTGTCTGTCTATCTATCTATCTATCTATCTATCTGTCTGTCTGTCTGCCTGCCTGTCTGTCTGTATGTCTGTCTGTCTGTCTGTCTGTCTGTCTATCTATCTATCTATCTATCTATCTATCTATCTATCTATCTATCTATCTATCTATCTATCTATCTATCTATCTATCTATCTCTCTTTCTTAATGTCATTTTTTCCATTTTAGTATATTTCTAAAATCTACGCGCGCATCTCAGCCTCAAAACTCTCCCTTACAATCTCAACAAGAAGCATGTTACTCAACTGTAAGTTGTTTCTATATAAATTTTGTTAACGTTATTCCATTTATTCGTTCACTCATCCGCTCATTCGTTCATTCATTCTTTCTTTCATTCATTCATTCACTCAAATATTTGCTGAAAGATGACGAGAACAGCGTGTAAGCAATAAAACGTCAACAATAAATAATCTTGATGATGATGAAGACGACGACGACGATGATGATGACGATGATGATGATGACGATGATGGTAAAGATGATGACAAAATATCTGACGATGATGAAGATGATGATTATGATGATGATAATGATGATGATGACTTTTTCATTATATCTTTTTACGTCGTCATATTAAATACTACGTGATCACATGTAGAAGGACGTGATGGTGACGATGATGATGACAGCGAGGATGATGATGAAGATGATGATGACGATGATGACGATGACGATGTTGTTATTTTTGTTAACGGAAATGTTTTTGAATTTGTTGATAGTGATGATAATGACGATGATAAAGACGATGATAAAGACGATGATGATGATAAAGATGACGATGTTCTTTGTTTTTGGTGACGATTATCATACCATTTTTGGATAATAATTGATACTATTACAATTGATATTAAGGTAACAATTGATAATAATCAGTATACCACAACGATAAAATGAATTTTAATACATTATATTAATCCTAAAAAATAATTAATAATTTAAAATAATTTTATTTATATAAAACTATATTTTTGAAATTTCATCTCTCTCATTAGCAATATGTACGCGATGCCACGGACCGATAGCTTTTTAAAATGTTTCTATAAAGAATATTTATTACAAATTGTGGTGTTTATTTTATTTTTTTTTAATTTTATATTTTTTATTAATTATTTTCAAAATAATATTTAATAATTTTGATAATTATATAAAAATAAAGAATAAAACGAATTTGTTGCGTTAAATTTATGACAAATTCATCAAAAAGACACCTAGCGAAATTAAACTTTTTTTCAAACAAATAAAAAACGCTATTATAACTGTTATAAATGAATTTCGTTAGAAATATACTAACTTTCAATCAAATCCAATCGAATCAATCTACTCGACAATGAACCAGAGCTTTTGACGAAATAATCAAATAAATAACTTTTATGTTATTTCCCTTTCATAAATAAATGTTTTAATACTAATTCAAAGGTATATGTGTTTGTATATTTCTAGCAGCGTATGTAAATGTACATGTTTGTATATGTTTGTATAAAAATGCATATATTATTATTGATTATTATTATTATTAATGTTCATTTATATAGCGCTAATTAAATAAAAAAAATCTCAAATGCACTCACATAATTAAGACTGTATACGAGTGAACGATTTAAAGAAAACTACTAAATGTTAAACCAAAGAAAATAAATACGTTTTTAATTCTTTCTTTAATTATATATTATTCTCTAATTCTAATATATATATATATATATATATATATATATAATTATGCTATATTAATTATATAATTATAGATTATTATTATTAATGACGATTAAGCAAACGATTTTTAAAAAGAAAATTCGTCAAACGTCTTCTTAAACTTAGAGGAGCTCCGTGGTAGCACATCTACAATTACATATCTTTATATATATGCATACATACATACAAATTTCGTATATACGCATGTAAGTAAGATAACGTATATAATACATTCATACATACATATACATCTGTGTATGTATGTATGTTACATTTATGTTTGTGTTATTTATTGTGTGTATGTGTACCACATGTATGTGTATGTATAAATGTGCCAATTATTATGCATGTTTGTATGTGTGCGTACGTTTTGGTATGACTCCTCGAACTTCCAATGCCCCGGTGAACTTGTTCCTAGATGCGCTAGGTGTGACTAGGCAGAGTAGAATTTCGAATGCATGCATGTATGTATGTGTGTATTTATGTATGCGTATGTGTAATTTATATGTGTGTGTAAGTGTGTGTATGCTTATGCATGCAATTTCGTATACATTTTTGTTTGTTGATGTCTCTATATATCTGATGTGTTTGATTTTGTATTTAAATTCTTGTTATTTGAACAAACACATAAAAAAGTCTCAAATGCATGTGCCTTTGTGCACATATATATATATATATATATATATATATATATACATATATATATATATATATATATATACTTATTCCAATATTTGCATACTTAAGTGTGTGTGTGATTTGTGTGTTAATGTGTGTGTGCTTGTGTTAATGTGTATGTGTGAATGTTTGTTTGTGTGTGTGTGTGTTTATTTGTGTGTGTGTGTGTGTGTGTGTGTGTGTGTAATTGACTGAGCAGATGTACATTGTGCGTGTATGTGTGCGTTTATGTGTGTGCGTGTGTGTATTTTTAGGTATAAATTTTTTATGCTTACGTATGTATGTTCTTGTGTGTAGATATAAATATGTGCGTGTGCATGTTTGTATGTGGGTCTTTTGCTTCTGTAACATAATGTCTTGTATATACTTGTATGTATGTTTGTAAATATATTTGTATGTTTGTATAGTTGTACGCATGTTTGTATGTATGTATGTATGTATGATGTATGTATGTATGTATGTATGTATGTATGTATGTATGTATGTATGTATGTATGTATGTATGTATGTATGTATGTATGTATGTATGTATGTATGTATGTATGTATGTATGTATGTATGTATGTATGTATGTATGTATGTATGTATGTATGTATGTATGTATGTATGTATGTATGTATGTATGTATGTATGTATGTATGTATGTATGTACATTTGTCTCTTTGTTTGTTTCCGTGATTATGTATAAACATCATTACGTGCCCAAATAATTTTGCATCTGTATAGAACGCAAGGTGTATCTTTGTACGGTTGTGTTGATGAAATTGTGGAGAAGGTTGGTTTTATTGTTCCTTCTAATTATTTTGACAGATGTTTATAAATAAATATATATATATGTGTGTGTGTGTGTGTGTGTGTGTGTTAATTTATGTGTGTATGTGTAGTTTATGTATTCCTGTATTTTTGTATGTAGTTATGTATGTGTATGAGTGTGTATGTGCTTGTATTTCTGTATTTTTGTATGTATTTATGTGTGTGTGTGTTGACTGGAAGTGGCATAATTCTGATTCGGAAAACACCGAACTTCTCTCAATTTAGCTTGAAAATAAGAACACCAAGAAACAAAAAATTATCAGGTTAAATTGCACGGTTTTGCTAGTTTTCTTTTTGAAAAAATGAATACAAATAAAAGTTTTTTGAGTTGCTTGTTTCAGAGTTTCCTTTAGAATTTGTAATTTATTATCTAATTTTTCAAGACGAAATACATTCGCTAACCATAATTATATAATTAATACTTTAAAAAAATAATACTTGTCAAAATTAATATTTATAAGTTTACTTCAAATGAAAATTTTTGTCCTCCGATGGAACAATGTTTTGCCATAATGATCCATGCTCCATTGTTTAGCGCTTGGCTTTCACTTACACACACACACACACACACACACACACACACACACACACACACACACATAAATACACATACAAAAATACAAGAATACATAGACTACACATACATGCATACTCACACGCACACACATTGGCACACAAAAGTAGCACATACGTTGGCACACAAAAGAATGGAACACCTGGCTTTTTGTTGGGAACAAAGAAACAACGGCGCTTCTTGGGTTACTGAGTGTATGTATGTATGTACGTGTATGTGTGTGTGTGAATATGCATGTATGTGTGCGTGTGTATATCTTTGTATATGCATGTTCGTGTATGTATGTATTAACGTGTATAAGTGCTTGCGTGTATGTGTGTTTATTTGTAGTGTTTTTGTTGTGAGTGTGTGTGTTGTTGTTGTTGTGCATGTGTGCGCGTGTGTATTCGTTTTTTGTATGTATTTTTGTATGTCCGTGTTGTTTGTTTGTTTGTATGTATGTATGTATTATTATGTTTCCGAATATCTATGATTTTGTATGTACATGGTACATACATGCATGATGTTGATTTGTTTCTCGTTCAGTCAACTATGTCTCAATACCAGTACCGGCTTGAAAATGTATCCCGATACCAATACAAATACCAAAACACATTTTTGAAGTAGTTGAAGAATATATTGCCAAATTCAATAACTAATTTAAATTTACTAATTTCATTGTAGTTTAATGCAACTCGATAAACAATACTCCAAAGACAAATCGATATGGAAAGCTAAATGTGATTATTAACCAAATGCCATACACGTAGGAAATATCTTTATAGCATTGTTAATTTCACGTGATTCCATGGTGGTGATCTTCTTTGTTAGCGCACACGTGTCGGCCTGAGTATATGCGTCGATCACATGTGTACGAGTATACTATATATTTATATCTATCTATAAAAGTCTATATATATATATATATATATATATATAGATAGACTTTTATTTTCGCATGTAGATGTCATTTTTCCGTCATACTCGATTCCCGAACAGCGATTTTCCATTCCCTAAAATTCCCATTCCAAAGTTTTACCAATTCCCATCCCGCGATTCCCGTCCCCATGTTCACCTCTACTGCGGTGCTGCCACTCAGGAGGAGGGTCAGAAGGGGCGGATTGCCCCGGGTCACAATGGTTGTGGGCCATAAAAACCGAGCCTGTTTTGAGCCACACGCTCGTGTAAGGCAAGTTAACAATCTTGAATCATTATGAAATGGTTACAAAAAAATTTTTTCAATGGGCAAAATTTTTTTCAATTTTAGACCATAGCATGAATGAATGAACGAATGGTGATTCAAACGGATGGCTAAAAAAGACAAACGAAGTAAACGAACGGACGAACGAACGGACGAATGAACGGACGAACGAACGGACGAACGAACGGACAAAAAGTGAATAACTGAATATACCAAACGAATGAAACTCACTGAGCCAACCAACCGGTCAGTTGATCAATCAATCAAATAGCAAGTAGTTAGACCTAAAACTTATTTTATAACCAATGACGAATCTTCGATCACGCCACATGCGCTTATTAACCTCCAGTCCATACCAAAAACAGCACCAACTTTTAAAACTTGTTTTTACAGATTTCGGCCCTGGCGAGAAAACTGAAACATTTTGAAATCAAACAGTACACACAAAACCTATTAAGTATAGCCTTCCTTGACCCTTACAAAAATTGGTTGCGGGGGCTCTAGCCCCAAAAGCCCATTCCCGGCTAGGCTTTCAGTTAAGCAACAATTTGATTTATTCTTATCAAATGAATGAACCCCAGACAACAACACATCCATGTTTTACAATTTTTTTTGCAGTTCATATGATGAGTACAATTACAATTCATCGTCTAAATAGCATATCGTATCGTAATGTACCGTTCTGAATCGTCAGGGGTTATCAGGTATAAATTGTATCGTTACGTATTGCAATGTAATTAATTATATATAATGAGAAATATGATTTATAGAAAAATATCAAATATAAATAATATAAAAATTGAAATAATTATTATTATTATAATTAAATGAAGGTAAATAATTAAACAACATATATACAGGAAACCACAAATAAAAAATCAGTGGCAAAGATTTTTTTTTTCGCTCGTTATACCATTGTATATACCAAAGGCTGAATGGATGAACAAATGAATGAATGAACGAATGAACAAATAAATAAATGAATGAATAATTTAAATCATGTTAACACGAAAAACCTCCCGACCATGATTCAATTAATTAACGGAACCGTCATTAACCACCATCACGACCGTCATATCATTATCTTCAATAAATCTCATACAAAAATGCCACAATAAAACGCTACACAAATGAAGCGTCATCATATATGTATATATATTCATGACTTTTTCGATTTTTTTTCTCAATTTTTTTTCGCATAATTTTTTCTGAAATGATAATTATTATTATCATCATTAGGAAAAAGTTTCTTATAAATCAATTGCTTAAACTCTAAAATGTATCATATATGTAGAACAAGAAAAAACATTTATATACATATATATATATATATACAACAAACGATTGCACACACACACACACACACACACACATATATATATATATACATACGGAGAACTAGGGACCTGGCAAAGACATAAAGATTGGTATAACACCAAAGAGAACAAATGTGTGTACAATGGTATCGGGTATTATATATATATATATATATATATATATTTTCTATTCCAAATTTTATTTGACGGTACGTTAAATACAAAATAGCGTTACTACATAATGGTGAAAAATTTCATCACAGTTACTATGGCAACTCTTCACCATCACCATATATTGCTATTATTATTATTATTATTCTTATTGTCATTATTCAGTCAACATTATTATTATTATTATTATTATCACCATCACCATCATCATCATTACTATCACCATCCTCATAATTAAGTTCATCATTTTTCTGCTATTTTCAATTCAATCTATCTATAATAAAATCAGCCGGCGTAGGTTTAATTAATGGACAAAGTCTAAATGAAAGAATTACGTATGAACAATAATAATAATTATTATTAATATAACAATTATAATTATGGTAATAATTATTATTATCATAATTATTATTATTATAGCCAAACGGACGACAAGCAAAGACTAATAATTGTATAAGGCAAACAACGGATAAGAAATATTTTCCTGAATAATTCTTCCATATATCATCTTCACTCACTCACTCACTCGCTCACTCATTCATTCAATCAATCCCACGATCTTAATCAATGAACACCTTTGAAAAACATTATCACTACTCACTCATAACACTATACCGTTTCGTCCATCACTATCACCACTACCACCATCATTATCATCAACATCATCGGCTTCTTCTTTTTCATCATAATACTCATCATCACCATCACATCCTTCATCATTCCAGTTATCATCATCATCATCCCCTCCATCATCATCATCATCACCATTCCAGTTATCATCATCACCACCACCATCATCATCATCATCACCGTAACCACTTATACTATCCTCCCAATTAATTAATCTCACCAATAATAGCATTAATTAATTAATAATAAAAATATTAATAATACAAAGTCGACAACAAAAAAGTCATAATAAAACCACCGCAATATATGTATTCTATGAATTATATATATACATATATATATACATACATATATATATCACCATATATTTATACATATTATATATACATATGCATATATTGTTTATTCGTGTTATATACATTAACCCTGAATACGTATGCAATAAACCGCTTAAAGCCGACAGAAAGCTACAAACAACGAACGACAAACACACACAAGCAGACACACACACGCACACACAAACAAGCAGACACACACGCACACAAGCATTCGCCCGCAAACGTGTATATACAGACACAAAGAGGCGGCAATATCAAACAAACACACACACACACAAACAAACACACATACAAACCAACACAAACGGACAGACACACATCCACATAAAACTACTTAGCCAATATTACTGTATATTGCCATACATCTTCATCGAATATTATTTTTTCTATTATTATTATTATTTCCATTATTATTAATCTCTGCTCTTTAAACCACAAGACACACAACCGTAAAATTATGTGCCAACTGACGCTACCACACCTACTACTACTTCTCATATAAAAATTATTACATCTATAATTATAATAATAATAATAATAATAATAATAACAATAATATTAATATTAAAAACTTCCGTTATAATTATGGAGAGAATAATTTAAAAAATTATTATTATTATTATTACTATTATTTATTTATTATTTGTGGAATCAATCAAGTGCGAAAAAATGCCCTAGTAAGAAGTATTACGATAGATAATATAATGAAATAAATAATTACAATGATAATGATAATAATAATGATAATTTTCTCTTATCTAATTCTCATAGGCATCAACAAGACACACAGACATGCACAAACACACACACACACACACACACACACACGCAAACAATCTCACACATACACACACACAAACACACACGCAAACAATCACACAAACACACACAATCACACGCACGCACGCACGCACACACACACACACGTGAATCCAGTGCACTGGTGACGGGATGGTTCGGAATCTTCTCGCCACCCTTCACAACAACAAAACCATTCCAAGCATAAATAAAAGAAATAAATGAAAAATACAACAAAAGTAGTGATAACAACGACTAAATGATGCAAGAACATGACAAGATGATACATCATTACGTGATGGTGATACAAAAACATGATACAAACCAACCGGATACAAAAACATGATACAAACCAGTCGGATACAAAAAACATGATACAAACCAGCCAGATACAAAAAACATGATACCAACCAGCCAGATACAAAAAACATGATACAAACCAACCAGATGCAAAAAACATGATACCAACCAGCCAGATACAAAAAAAATGATACTAACAAGCCAGATACAAAAACATGATACAAACCAGCCAGATACAAAAAACATGATACCAGCCAGCCGGATACAAAAAGCATGATACAAACCAACCAGATTCAAAAAACACGATACCAACCAGCCAGATACAAAAAAAATGATACAAACCAGCCAGATACAAAAAACATGATACAAATCATCAGATACAAAAACATGACACTAACCAGCCAGATACAAAAAAAACCAAACGATGACGATGAAAAAAATTTACTAACTTTATGCAACCAACAACAGTACAAAGAAAAGCCCAAAAAATTGTGAAAAAAAGTTTCTAAAAAAAAAAATTTTTTAAATATTACCAAAAACTTTAAAAAAGAAATGACGTAATAAATACACAGAAATACAAAGCATTTTTTATAGCAGATTTGTTTTTTAAAAAACAAATACAAAGAAAAACTTGAATGCACAACGGTGTTGTATTGTTTGTGTACAACCACTGTATACACACATACTCACATACACGCCACACACACAGACACACACCACAGACACACACACACACGCCACATACATACACACACATTTAACGTCAGGTTGATAAATTGAAAGGAAGAAATTGCAAACAATACATGCCGAAACAGACAGCAATAGATGTTTCAAAATATTAATTCCACACACACACGCACACGCGCGCACGCACAGAAACGATTGCGAACACACACACATTCACACACACACACACATACACCATTACATATTTATTCGTCAAATTATTTTTTATCTGATTTATAAAAATATATTTTCTGTATTTTTTTCAGAATCTAAGTTACGAAATTCTTTCTATAACATTTCCCTAAACTAATAATAATAATAATATAAATAATAATAATAACAAATAATAATCAATTATAAAAAAGAGCATGTAAAAAAATATACAAACACACGCACATACTTTAGAGACAGACAAACAAGCACACATATATAAACAAACACACACACGCAAACAAACACACACACACACACAGACAAACAAGCACACACAAACAAACACACATACACGCATCAACCTCATTCAGAGAAATGCAGATGCACATTTGGTATTCGAGGATAGAAAAAAAAAATTCTGGGAAAGCCTCATAACAACAATATAAACTAAAACAACAGTAATAATAATAACAACAATAATAATAACAATAATAATTTACTAATTAATTAATAAATAGGAAAATAATATTTTATTTAAAGGAGAGGCATTATCATCTTGTAACAGCTTAATAAGACACTAATACAATTTAGCTAAACCTAAATACAAACATATGCATACAAAAAAACTCATATACATATATATATATGTATATATATATATGTATATATTTACATACATATATTATATTATATATATATATACATACACACATATATATTAGATATATATATATATATATACATATATATATTATATATATATATATACATACACATATATATATACATATCTGCATATTTTATACATGATAATGATTAGTGAAAACACACACGCACACACACACACACACAAACACATGAAAAAAAGCATACAAAAAAATTTATACTAACATGTTTAACTAGAAAATTACTTTACATGCATACATAATTACAAAATTGGTAATAAATAAAAATATACATACATGCATAAAGAATCATATGTAAAAACATATACAAATAGGCACACAAACACATACATACACATACATACAAACTAACAAATACATAGGCCCGTACACAAACTAATCCCAAAAAACAAATTCCTCATACCAAACTACTAATTACCATAATAAACCATAAAATATCATACACACCTGCCTACAGACAAAACAACCCTAGAGATACATACACATTTCTACATGTGTATGTATGTGTGTTGTGTGTATGTATGTGTGTGTGTGTATGTATGTATGTATGTATGCATGTATGTATGGACATAAGTAAAGATATTTTTTAGCGCACTGCACTAATAAAAAATAATAAAAATATAATTATAAATAAATAAATAAGAGAATAAAACACAAAAAAAACATGTTTTTGTAGTATTTTTTTCAGATTTTATAATAATGTACACACATACAAAACATACAAATATATACACTGAGTAGTTTGTATACATACATATACATACAGATATATACACAAGTTTGTATACAAACACAAGTTTGTATATATATATATATATATATATATATATATATATATATATATATATATATATATATATACATACAAACACAAGTTTCTGTACATACATATACATACAAAGATACCACTTTTTGTACATAAAAAAATGTATTAAATACATGGAAACGTCTTAAGTAATGACAAAGCAAATGAGAAAATATATATATATACATATACATACATGAGGAATATACATATGTCGGCATATGTATATACAACACATGTTACATACATAAGCTGTATATACTTTATAACAAACATACACACTTATATACACGCTTCAGTATGTTAGCACGTTATTTTTATAACAATTTTCATCGGTTTATGTAGGTTTTTTTGCTTGCTTGCTTGCAGGTTCGGTCATCGTCGAAGAAAATTTAAATTATGAGAAAAAAAAAAATTGATTAAACTGGAGGTTACTTAAATGTTACTTAGTTGTAAGTAACTTGAGACTGAGTGAGAGTAGTAAGCTTGCTGGAGCAACATGGCACAATCACTGGAGACGAAGAGGAAGATGACAGTGTGCATGACCACAACGAGAGAGTGAATGAATAGATGAATGAATGAATGAAAACACCGCGATCGATTGATCGACCCATCGATGAGATGATCGAAACAAAACGAATGAATGGAGAAATATTTGCTGATGTTTTAACATGATTAATTAGAATTCATCTGAGAAGCTAGCTGGCTGATCAGCTGGTTGACCGATCAAACAATGGCTGACTATTATTTGGTAGATATTGATGCTGTTGTTGGTATTGAGGTTTGTGTTGTTGTTGATGTTGTTGTTGTTGGTATTGATGTTGTTGTTGCAGTTGTTGTCACGAAATAGCAGCAGTTGGAAGGACAGGAGTTGCATAGCAGAAATTCATGAGAGGAACCTGCTGGTGTGGTAGAAGCTGCTGTGTCTGCTGCGGCGGTGGATAATAATACTGCTGCTGTTGGTGGTAGTAGGGGGAAGTGTTGAGAAATGGATAGTAGTAGCGCGGATACCTGGCCAGCATACCAAGCGTGGCCGAGGCTGAATAATCATCGGTACCCAATTGGTTGATGGCAGCTTGGTAGGTGAAGTCGGTCATCTTCATCTTGATCATATCCAGTGTCTTCATTTTTTCCCTTGTCGCCAGGCACGTGGCATGTTCGTCCACAAAGTGTATGACGTTTAACAAGAACGGACTCTTCATGTGCTCGCGGGTGTTGAAATGATTCTGCAGGTAACTTTCCAACTGGGTCTTTTGCTTCTCAACTTCTGGAAAGTCGATGAAGAACCTTGAGCACATGTACTTCTTCACCGCCCGCATCTGCTCCAGATCTTCATCCTGGTAGCCACAACTTTGCAGCAGGCAGTACTTCAGCAGTCCTCCACCTCGGATCTCCTCTGGGTTGCGAGTGACAATCAGTTTCATCTCTAGATGTTTTTTGGCTGCCTCGTAATCACCATAGACACTCTCTATGGGAACTGTTGGAAATATTTTTGGCCTCATCATCGTCGAATCGGAAAATAAATCTTTGCATTTGAGGTAATCATCGATGACGAGCTGGAAGGAGTCGATGCTGAATTCGAACTTACGCCTCATCTTATCTACAAACTTCAACTCGATGTTGCGACCATTTTCGTTTCGCAATCCAAACAGTGCCCAAGAATCAACATTGCCATTTTGAATCTTTACCCACTTTTGCACATAGCCATCAGACAAATTTTCAGTGTTCAGAGATGGGTTGGCCTGTATAAGATCTTCAGGGAGGAACCGGAAAAGTGTCTCTAGCGCGCATCGTCTGATGTTTTCAAATCTCACTCTGTCATTTCGAGGATTTTCTCCCGGTTCATGAGTTGGACTTAAGTTAAACAAGACATCTAGGTCGTTGTATATTTGACACCTGTCCCCACCGACAACCGTCAAGGCAACACTTCCGTTCACTCTGATATCTTTCAGGTGGAATCCGGACTCTACGAGTTTATCACGGACGGCCACGATCAATTCCTTAGCTTTTATGCTCAAGTTGGGATATCCTAAACCCGAATGTCCGTGTACGTCGAAGGTTGATCCGATTATTTGGTCCAGTCGGTTGATTTGGTCGTAATTCAACTTCTGGATGACGTTTGCAGTTGGACTGTTTGACCTCTGTGGCTGTTGTTGCTGCTGCTGTTCCTCCATTGTGATTGTCGCTGGGTCTGAAAATTCAATTCAAAGTTTAATTTAAAAATTAAAAAATAGACAAGTGCGTAGTAGTGCACAGCTTAATTTCCTTCGGTAAAAAACGCTTTAAAACGTTAATTCAACACAATTTTTGGAAAGCAAAAACTATCCCTGACAAATTTTGCAATTTAAAATTAAATTATTTCACAAAATTAATTGAAATGAATGAAAAAAATTGGATTACAATCAAAATACTCCGCCATTGAACGTTCGTTACTCGAATTTTCGACCAACTGACAACAACAACAACAACAAAGATGACGTCAGAGCTAAATATAGCCGGCAGGACTTTTAATGGAAAGTTTTTTGAGATTAAATGATTAGGCCCTACATAAATTACTCATCCATTCTCTAAACGTGCACATATCTAAGTTAATCTATTAATAAAAATAAATTTCAACTATAATTTTAAATGCTAATTAAATAAATTTCTTGACTTTAAACACGGAAAATGTGAAAGCAAATCATATACAAATACAAACTCACCGTGGTAGAAATACAATGAATGAGAGACCACTATTTGAGATGTAGTAGTTTTCGCTATTTTCTGACTAATTAGCACAAAAAAGACAATTGTGGAAGTTATAAAACTTAATTAAAACGCGAATTACAAAATTACCTAGCAAATTTTTCAACTAGAAAAAACTTGACGCGCTGTAGTACAGTTCAATTCTTACTCTACCCAGGCTTTTTAATTTTAAATTTAAATTGTTATCAAACTGGTCGATTCGGTTAAATTAATAACTCTAAAATACTAAAATTGACTTATCAAACTGTTACAAATTCATGTCCAACTGTTTTTAATAAAAAACAACGCTACCTTAAAACTTCGCCAACGTTTAAAATTTAAGATACTAAGTGTTCTATACTTTAACAATATAATTTAAATACAATTTAATAATATGAAAAAGTGATTTAAATTACTAATTATTGACGTAATTAATTAACTAATTAATTAATTAACAATAATTAATCACTAATTATCGATTTAATTACTAAAACCCGACAATTAATGCCTAGTAGATTCTTTAAAATAATCGCCCGAGCCAAAATTTGTTTCCACTCATTTGACATACAAATCCCATTATTATAGAACTTTACAACAACATTCACATTTAAGGTGCGTCATTTGGCTATGGATATATTTATATCCATTCGTTTAACCTATACAATACAATTATTTCACTCGTAAAAGCTTTTTTTCACATTTATATATACTTACACATAGACACTAAAGTCACAAGTGTGTTTGTACTCACATATATCTATATATGTGTAGATATATGTGTATTGTGTTGGTTTGGTATATTGTTATACACACCAACAGCGCTTGTATTTTAAGTCAAATATTTTACAGGTGTATTGTATTGTATTATTGTGTTTTGTTGTACTGTGTGGTTAGGTTATGTGTGTTTGTATATATACAAAAATAAGGTATATATGTATATATTGCGTGTGTTTGTATGCGCATTGTTAACAGAGTGTTGTCTATATGTGAGTGTGCCCGCATGTGTTGATTTGTGTGTGCAAATAACTCATTTTAAATGTAGTTTCCCATATTGAAATGTATTTAGTATTGCTAGTAACATAACTGGGGATCTGTTGCTTATTCATTGAGTGTTGTTAACATGGTTAGTTGGTTAATAATAAATGAAAATTAATAATAAAATATGAGTACTTATAACTTTTCTGTTTTTTTTTTTAATAATTTAACCATTAATTATTTTTTATTACAATCTACGTATTATGTTATTATTATAAATATAATCTATTTTTATTTATTTATTTATTTGTTTATTGTTAAAGGAGAGTTTTTTTTTGAGGCAAACACATATTACAAGTTGTACGTCATGTTTATTTTTGTGGTGTTCAAAACCCAAAGTTGAGTGTCTTGATAGAAAAATGTGTCGCAGATTAAGTTAGACATGTGTGAATAAGTTTGTGTGCGTGTCATGGGTGTGTGCGTGTGTTATATATGTGTGTGTACGTGTGTATATATACTCTTGCATGTATGTGTTTGGCTATAGTTTTATTTGGAGTGGAAACGCGTGTTATACCAAGATGTTGTGAGAAGGAAACTTTTTTGAATGAATCGCAAATGAAGACTCTACCTAGAGTTTGATTGACACATTACAAGGCAAGTGAGGCAACTTTTGATTTGAGATCACGAGTAGATCCGGACAACTTTGACGAGGTAGGAGGCTAAAGTTTGACGGGGGTCCAAGAACTGGCTGGGAGTAGTTTTATTCAGTTTATCACACAACTGTATGGCAATTTTTCTGATAAACTTTATTAAAGTGCCAATTTTAGATATAATTCGGCTATTCAATTTAAACCAAAATTTACGAAATTTATATAGTTGTTTTGTTAAATTTAACCTTTAATCTTAGCCAAAATGTCTATTTCGGGAAAACTTCAGTCCCCAAGCTAACCCTTGGCCATGCTTCTGATCAGAAACATCAACTTTGAAATTTGAAGCCGAAAATTTTATTAAACTTTGTTGTTTGATCGATTTCTAACATTAAAAAATTTTATTTATGACTTTTAAGTTTAAAATAATTCATTGCCTGTGCTTAACAAAACTAAGGTCACCTATGTAGAGAATCTCTACTAAATAACACCTATTAAAACTATAACAAAATATGTAATTAAAATAATTTATGACTATTATCTCTGGAACACTTGACGATAATTACTTCAAGTGCTTTGACTATTTTTAGCATTTCATAAATTACAAATGTTATCAAATTTTCTTACTTTCAGGTGGCGTCAACTTCTGTCTTGAATGGAATTTCCTAGTTCTAATATCATGATTTAGGCCTTTAACGTTTCATATTCAATGTTATAATTAGTTGTATATCTTCTTAAAGATGCGAGTAACTTAAATCCATCCAAATGTTGTTGAATTATTTCTAAGTTCAATAATAACGTTTTATCAAATGCACTCTTATACTCATTTGATTGAGCCAAATCAGTCGCGCAACCGAAATTTTTTTACGAGTTTAATTTTTTTAAAAATTGGCACCTGTATTTTGCTTATTCAAAATTTTTTGTGAAACTTGTGGAAAATTAATTTAGTCGTAAGTTACTTGTGTCGGAAGAGCTGAAATGAGATTAAAGAGTAAAAAATGAAGAAAAACCAAGTTTAAACAGCTTGTTAGAGCTGCATGATAAAGATTTTTTTGAATAATATAGTGAACTGCCTGTGGGGCTATTTTATTTTTAACGTGCTCACAAGAGAATGATTCACGATGAGTAGATAGATCAGCAATGTGGCAGTCAAATAATGCAATGAATGATCTCGTGATGTCAGACACAGTCAAACACACACACACACGCAAACACACACACACGCAAACACACACACACACACGCAAACACACACACACGCAAACACACACTCACACACGCAAACACACACACACACACACGCGCAAACACACACACACGCGCGCAAACACACACACACATATTTATATATAAATGTGTATTACAAATTATTATTGACTCTAAGATGAACAAAGTGATAAAAATGCGTGTTTGTAAAGATTAAAAGTCGTTATTTGAAAAAAAATTTAACATTAAAAATATTTTATTATTGTATAAATGCACTGGTAAGTTATCATATGGTTAGATGAGTAGATATGACTAACTCGTTGACTTCGACGAATTGAGAAGTGATTTTTAAAAAACAATTTTCATGGTTCTGTACCATTTAAAAAAATAAATTTAACTTAACAAGTTGTAGAGCAAGTTTGCTTTTTTCATAAAATTTGTACTTTTTCGTGCAATATTAGTTATTTAAATCAATATTATTTGATAAAATAGCTTACTTAGTCAAATTAATTTCAAAACAAATCAGCATTACCTTTTTTACCAGTTTGTTTGTTTATTAACTTCAATTCTTTGGTTTGAACTCAATTAATGATCCAACAGTTCTAAATTTCAAAAACTTTCATAAATATAGAAACTAGTTTTTAAATCTATGGACATATAGATAAAAAAAATATGTTCCTAAATCTATGGCTACCTAGATACAGAAACATGTGCCTATTTCTATGGTAAAAAGATACATAAACTAGTTGTTATGTATCTATGGTTAGGTTATGTATCTATGTGTCTACACTATATCTATGTATCTATTATCATTTAATGTTAATCAATGTCCGATTTATTCGCCAGTGGGGCAGGTAGGAGAGATAGTAACTCGGCAGTGAGCGAGCCCAAAATTGGAGCCAGGAAGTAGACGATGATGATGGTCCAGGTGAGGCGGTGTGGGCAAAGAGCGTAGAAGCTGACGATGATCAGAGGGTTGACGATGAAGTTCGTCGAGTAGGCGCCTGTTTTGGGTAGTGGAATTTTATATTTTGGTGAAATTAAAGGTTGGAGAAGGATTGAGTTGTTGGATTATTTTTATTAGGTTTACTAAGGTTAAATTTTGAGATTTTGAATGAATGAAATATAGACTAAAATTTCATTAATTGCACAATAGAGCACTAAAATATTTTAATTTATCTACAGCATAATGATATTTTATTTAATTATATTATATTATTAAATATAACATATAAAAGGTTTTTCTGCAATAAATTTAGAAAAGCCCAATCAGCGTTTGGCTCGCGGTTTCAAATAATCATTCGAATAGAAATAAACAAACCATGAATTTTTAAAAAGACAAGTAGGGAGGCCCTATTAACATGATCCTCCATCTCTCCTTCCCTAATCTTCCACTTCCTAATTATCAAACTGACGATGGCCCCGAAGAACTCGAACAGGAAACCATCAATGATTGCCAACTTGAGAGGGGTCCTACACATGTAATGCATATCTATGGTCTCCAACTCTTTTCTAGCCGATATTGAGTTTATCATAAAGCTCGGAACGTCCAAATTCCATGCAAATTTGGAAATAGTCACCGATATAAAAGTGCCGATGATTTGAAAAACTATCCTAAGCAAGCTGATGTAATCTTTTCTCATCACCAGGACCAAGTGGTCTAGAGGATTAGCCACGCCTCCATAACTTATGGTAGGAAAAAGACTAATTTCAGCGATGTAGAAGAGTAAGAAGTAAAAAAATCCATAATAGACGGATATAGTTGCATACTGATAGGCAAACCCGGCCAGCATGAAAGCTGTGGAAAGGTCAAGGATGAAAACTTGGTAGTAAACAGGCAAGAACGTAACTGCCAACGACTGCATGAAAAGTCCTAGAATCATGAAGATGACGATTATGGAGACGGCTACATGGATGGGCGAATCAAATGGAGTTAACATCTTGCCGTTTTTGTCGAGTCTGATCATCCATTGTGCGGAACTTTCATCGAGTTTAACTATTTTAATTATCCCCGTTGTTGCATTATGTTACTATTTTTCTATTTTTAAGTTTAGTGTATTTTAATTTTGTAGTTTTTTTTGTTATTGTTTGTGTTTATTTGTATGTAAAATTGCGTAACCTTATTTGAAAAATCGTTGTTCATCACAATAATGCTGTCCTGGTTTCGATTAAAATATAATAAAAGAATAATTGTGCTAAATGCAATCGTCATCACATTACCGCACCGTCTGGTTAAGTTAACCGGTTGAAGTGTTTGAAATATTTGGCTTCGTGGTCGATTGCGAAATTTCAAAAAGGTAACGCGACTGACATTTTGTTTTTTGTTTATTGCTAATTTTTCTGAAAAGCTTCTCGTTCGTTCTGTTCTAATTCGACATAAAAATTTCGTAAGTTGTTCGCAATATGTTAATTTATTTAATTAAAAATTTACTTTTGTGATTTTTGGTTAATTTTTTGTCTGTGAAATAAATTTACCGACGATGTCCATGTTGAATAAATGATGATGATAAATTAATTAAATAAAAATAAAAAACTAAACGCCATTTTTAAAATTTATTTTAAGAAAAAGAAGAGGAAGAAAGCAAAATGTCGACCAGCATTTCCCAGCAGAAGGCAATTGTGGAGGGATTGAGGATGGAGTGTAGAATTGAGAGGCAGCCCCTATCCAAGACATTGAGGGAGATGATTCAATACACTGAACAGCACAAAGCCAATGATGCTCTGATGTGTGGGATAGATAAAAAATTAAATCCCTTCATAGAAAAGAGTAGTTGCGTACTAATCTAATGCTAATTAACACCAACAACACTGATCTAATTAATCCCCAAAGTTAATATTTTAAAAATGAAGATTTTCTGTGTCTACAAGAATTAATGTTTGATTTTTTTAAATTAAATTAAAAAGCTATTCATATGTTGTATGATATGAATATGGTTCAATCAATTTTACTTTTAAAAAAATTCTAAATATTAAGTAAGAAGTAGGTTCATTAATTAATATATTAATTAATTAATTTGTTTGTTCATTAATATTTTAATTTGTTTATTCATTATTTTTTCTAAAACCTCCACTTCATGTTTATCATGTCGGTAATTTAGTTTGTAAGTATGTATCATGATTTTTTTATTTGAGCATCATTCAATAAGGATTATTATGTCATATTTAATTTAGTGTTTTTGATGTTTTTAATTAATCATGATAATAATAATTATTATTTTTAATCATAGAATTAATCAAAATTATTTAAATTATACTTTAAAGAAATGTTATCATAAAAATGATTAAACGAGAAAACAAAGTGGTTTTGTTGTGCCCGTATATGTCATCATTGTTGTCATTCTGTCATTCATTTTGTAATAATATTTTATTTTCTTTGTTTTAAATTTTCGTCATTTCTATATACAAATATTATGTATATAAATTGCTAAAATTATAAATATACAATATGTATATATATACATTATATATATATTTATATGTATCTATGGGTATATATGATATATATATATATTTATATAACCCGATCATTAGTTTTGAAACAATCATGGTTACATTAACGAACAGTTTATTTAGTTCGCCTTATAATGTAATGTAATGTATCTTCTTGATATAAAAATAAATATTTAGCTTTTTAAAATTTTTTGCTTTAGATGTTGGTCTGTTTATTCATTTGTTTATTAAATATTTATTCATTTATTATTCATTTAATATTTTTTATTTGTTGTGTTTTATGTTCATTTGTTGGCTTAGTTTAAACTTCCGTAGTGGTAGTAGTAAAACCATGAGTCGGATTTTAAGCTCATGCTTTTTTTTCGGTAGTTTTCTCTATGGTAAGCCTGCTTTAGTGAAAGTTTAGTCAGCAATGAACGTTAAATAAATAATTAACAAATTTAATTATGAAATAATTATAAGAAATTATAACTGAATAAGGAAATACTGACCCTAATTATATGAAGGTATGATTTATGTTAAATCAGTCTTCGTTATAGGTTGTGATTATGAATGAAGTAGTTTTTATCTATCTATGATTTTTTGGTTCGCATATATATATATATATATATACATATATGAACCCAAACATGTATGTATGTGTATATATATATATATATATATATATATATATATATATATATATATATATATATTCACATTAAATTCTTTTATAACTTTTGAGCAAAGAATTTTATATGTCGATGTAATTAATGAAACATGAATATTATTAGTTTTTTTTAATCTCTGTTTCTCTGGTTTTTAAATTTCAGAAATTATTAGGTGGAGAAATATAATCAAATTTTAGAATAAGTTGGATAATCGTAAGCCTAGTTATGTGATATTCTCGTTTGGCACTTTTTGTTAGCAGATTTGAATTTCATAATGTGAAAGATGAGTAGAGAATGTAGGTGAGAATTTAAAAAGATTACTAAGTTGATGATTTAAGCACAGTCGCAATGCTAAAATGAAGGTGCATGTCAAGGTGAAACCGTCCATTAGTACATTAGCTAATTAGGAACAGGTAGATAAAAGTTATTGTTGCTTGTACTAATGTTTATAAGTACTAAGTTTATACAATTTTCAGTACTTGATGATACTTTTAGTAAGTACGTTTTGGAAAATACAGTTGAAAAATTAGATGAGAAGTTTATTTCAAATCTTTACTCAAACGTGTTCACCGTATCTCGTAATCGAGACTGATGTTGCGACAATCATTCTGTATCTGCAATTCGTACTAGCGCCATTTTAGTTATGTACGATAGAAAAGTTTTTTTATACATTGCTATGCAAAACCGGAGGCCCTACCTAGCACCTTTAAACCAAGCATTATTAAAATAAAAACAAGACAAAAGCAATGCCATACCGAATACCGACCGTTAAATAATTAGGTACATGACTATTTATAATGTTATAATGTTAAAAGTTAATTTAGATATAAAAATTATTTTAGAAAAAATTTTGATTAAAGATGATTTCATCGGACATGTCGTCAAATCCGTGCGTGCTCTTTCTCAGTTTTGCTGATTTCAAATGTCGAGATCTGATAGAAGGTTGGATAAACTTTTTTGAGGCAACTTTTTAAAAAAACATGAATTTAAAATTTATTTATTATTTTCATATTATATTTTAATATAATTAATTAAATTAATTTTTTATTTAAAAATTGCTTTGCATTTGATAATATTTAATTATATAAATATATTAAAAATATTAATTGTACATTTGCACTTTTATTATTCATCACTCACTGTCTTTATTTATTCTCTCTATTACCTGTATTCCTCCAAAGGTCTCAACAACAAACACACAATCAACATCACACACACTGTGCATGAACCAATGTACCACACACAATACATCTGAATTAATACATCACACAATGCATATGAATCAATTCACTAAATTCATTAATTCACCACACACAATGCATGTGTGATAGGCAAGGATTACTCTGCATTCAAACCTGGTTACTGTAACATCAGTGCCAGGAACATAAACCATTATGCACCATTGTGACATTTCAATTTTAATACTATGTCAATTTAGAAATTCTCGAGAAAGATAACTTCCAGATCAAAACCGGCCTAGAACCTGTGAAAAGCAAAGATAATCATTTCATCACATACCCATGGTCCATAGATACAAAATACTACACGGCCAACATAGATCTATTAACCACTGTTAAAAAGAAAATGGCCGATACGAGTGATGATGATAGTAGTGATGATGACGACGACGACGACGATGATAATGATGATAACAATGATGATATCATAGATAAACTGCCAAATTTGGAAGCTCTAGTAGTCTATTTTGATACATCAGAGGTGATGATGATGTTATTGATGATGATAATGATGTTAATAATGGCGTGATAATGATGATGATAACAAAAAGGATGATGATAATAATAACAATAATGATAATGATGATGATACAGTACTCTTCATACAAAGAAGCAATACAGTGCTGTCATAAAGTTAAAGACATGAACATTGAAATCAAACTTCTTGTATGCCAACAGTCTTGTCCCACTGATTGTATGTTTGTTTTCTACTTTGTTTGTTTCGCTTATGTTTTGTATGTTTGTACTTTGTATGCTTTGTATGTTTGTAATTTGTATGTTTCGTTTATGTTTGTACATTGTATGTTTCGTTTATGTGTTGTACGTTTTGAATAGGATGCTTTTGCTTTGCCTAAAATCACATTCTACTGATTGTATGTTTTGTGTTTTGTTTGTATGTTTACATTTTGCTATTGCTGTTGTTGTCTATGTGATTGATGATGGTAATGACAACTAATACTTAATGATGGTGACGTAATTTAATTAACTAATTTAATAATGTCATTTAATTAACTAATTAATTTAAATGACGTCATTTAATTAACTAATTAATTTATTGATGTCATTCAGTTAATTAAATTTCTGCAGGCGTTTCAAAGCAAGAAGTGTTGAGATGGTGCATTGATAATGGCTTTGAACTGATTGAGCTGGATGATGATGATGACGACGACGATGATGACGACGACGATGAAACACAAGGTTACAATGTATGTATGTATGTATGTATGTATGTTTGTATGTTTGTATGTATGTATGTATGTATGTATGTATGTATGTATGTATGTATGTATGTATGTATGTATGTATGTATGTATGTTTGTATGTTTGTATGTATGTATGTATGTATGTATGTATGTATGTATGTATGTATGTATGTATGTATGTATGTATGTATGTTTGTATGTTTGTATGTATGTATGTATGTATGTATGTATGTATGTATGTATGTATGTATGTATGTGTGTTTGTATGTATGTTTGTAATCATTTTAAAGACGATTTCAAAGAGACTCAGGGAGTTAGTAGGATTATCGAGGCCTTCAAGTGCACTACCTGGTCTAATATGAAAATTAAAGGTTTCTATATGTGTTGTCCACGCGTGTGTGTGCTTGTGTATGTGCGTGTTTGTGTGTGTGTGCGTGTCTGTGTGTGTGTAGGGTTAGAGGTTTCAGTATGTGTTCGTGTGTGTGTGTGTGTGTGTGTGTGTGTGTGCGCGTGTGGATGTGTAACAACATCTTTTATTCAATATCTTCACCAGATAAATCATCAATCCATCCAAGCACCTACATGCAAAAACTCATGACGGAAGTCCGCGGTGACGTCACTGCCGGTTGTCACGGCCACCGCGCAGTTACCAAAGATACTATAACCGCCACAACTACCACCACCGCCACCACCAACAACAACAACAACAATGATGATGATAACAATTGTAATAGTAGTGGTGATAGTAACGTAAATAATGATAAAGACTGCAATCACTTTTTGCCTGGTGATGAAGATGAAAAGGATAAGATGATGACTTTGAATGATGATGTGGGAAAATGTACAATTGACAGTACCACATATAACTTTGGCGACTGTTGTACTATCTCTACTATTACTACTACTACTACTACTACTACTACTACTGCTGCTGCTGCTGCTGCTACAAATAGCAATGAAGCTTGTAATAGCTTCAGTAATATTAGTAGTAGTAGTAGTAGTAATAATAATAATAACAAAAATAATGATGGGAATCTAGCCGGAGTTGTTGATCCGGCAGGTTTCAGAAATCCGGACAAGTTGATGAGCGGGAATCATGCTCTCAGTCAGTTTGCCAGATTTGTTGATTGGTTTGGGATTGATTGATGTTTGATTGATTGATTTCAGATGGATTGTTTGATTGATTTCGAATGGATTGATTGATTGGTTGGTTTTTGATGGATGGATCGATTCATTCTTAATTGGTTGGCTAATTTATTATGATCGATTTACTTATGTTCTGTCGGTTGGTTGGCTGATTGATTCATTGTTTTTGGGTTAGCTTATTGCCGACTGGCTAATTGATTTACTGTTGGTTGATTGATCTTTTGTTGAATGGTTGATTGATTGACTAGGCTTTTTGATTGATTGACTGATTGGCGTGGTTATCAATCAAATTAACAACTCCACAACCAAAATTTCGCAAAAATTCAGATTTTGTTTAACGATTTTCCATTCAAATGTACGTTTATAAATGTTCGTTTCTCTGTCCATTATAGGTGAGGATGAATTTGAGAAACTGTTTGAAAGCATTCCAAACATGAAAAGTAATTAGTATCAATTAATTTGTAATTAATTAATTAATCAATACCGTTATCAAAAAATTTTTAGCGATTGCTAATCTTCATTTGGAAATTTAATGCATTACTCTAGAGAATACCTAACACACACACACACACACACACACTACTCTCGAAAATACCTAACACACACACACGCACACACACACACACACACACAAAACTCGGTATAACAACAACATTATATAACGTTATACTACTTATAGCAACAACAACACAACATTATTAATTTTATACATTTTATAATTTTTTTTAATTTTATAATATGACGATCAAATCTCTGCTTCCTGCATTTCTTCACAACTTCAAGGACAGGCCAGCAGCCTACCATCAGACGAGCGGAAGAAGTACGCAGAAGAAATGGCGATGAGGTTCTGGCAGGCTATTGGCGGAGATATGAGTGAATTTGATGACTGTGATGTAGACAGTGATGAAGACGATTAAAATTGAAAGTTGCCTGTGATGACGATGATCAAGAAAGAGTTGCGACAATAGTGACGTATGGTAATGACGTATATGATTCAAAATTGCCATGCTAGCGTTGATTAACTGGAATATTCGCCTGATGATGATAGCCAAAATTGTGATGATAATATATAAAGGTTAAGATGATTAGAACTGCCGAGAACTTTAGGTTATATGATGACCGAATGATAAATTCAACGAACGGCGATTTTGTTTGGAAAATGTTAATTGAATTTAATGAATTTAATTAAGGATTAAATTGAATAACGGTGGTTAATGAGGTATATGGTGATAAAACTGTGATGACTATTGACATGTATATGAAATAATTGAAGTTGAACAATGATTTTGCTTTTTTGATTTTGCTTGAAAATTTAAGGAAAAAAGCTTGAGGCGATGAATAAAAATGACAAAGATTTTGAATGGTGTTATCAGAACGGAACAACTTTGTCATTCTAAGCACGATTGTTTTACTGAATTTTCTTCAAATTAATCAATTGAAATCTAGTTATTTGTATATTTGCTTCAAGTCGATAATTAGTAATATAAATTAACTGACTGGATTCCGGTTAACTAATTTTATGTTTATTTCAAAATATAATAAAAATAATAACAAGAATAATAAAGAATGAAGATAATGATAATAATATAGTGACGAATTTTAAATAGAAATATTTACTACAAAAATTAAGTCATTCTATTACTATGGTATTCACTATCAATGGAATATGACGATGATGTCTGGCTTATGATAAAATGTCTCACAGTTTCCCCATCATCATCATCAACATTTAGTAAGTAAGTCACTTCTTTAAAGACATCGCTTCGAGATAGCTGTTTCATTATTAATCATCAACATTATTATCATTATTATTATTATTACTACCATTATTCTTAGAAGTTGTCAATATAGCAAAAAGGTGATAATTATTTAAATTATTTGGTTAATTGCTAAATTTATGATAATAACATGATGATAATAATATAATATTATGATAATAACAAAATTATTTTGTTATAACTATAATAAAAAAATAATTAACCTCTTTAAAACGTAATTTTTGAAATAAATTGTGGCTAGGAGCGTTATCGTAGCCTATCTTAACCAAATATGACGTCACACCCAATGCCTCAATTCCTGGTAATTATAATAATTAATTCTTAGCAGCAACGTCTGGCATCGCTGTTGCGGTGACCGTGTTCGAATGCAAACAAATCTTAAAATTTTATAAATAGTGACCAATCATATTTAAGTTAAAAATCTAATCAGCCAATCATATCGCATCTTTCTGGGGTTACTGGCCAATCATATTTAAGTTAAAAATCTAATCAGCCAACCATATCGCATCATGAGTAGGCAGGTCTCCCGACCCCTCCCCCCACCTCTCATTTCCGCCACTGCTATCATAACTTCCAATTCAGCTGGTGATGATAATGATGATGGTTGTGATTGCAATGCCAATTAGAATTGTGTGGTTATTACGTATAAACAATAATAATAATAACAACAACAAAATAAATTGAATAAACATTTAATTAATAAAATTAAATAAAAATAAATGATTTATGATACCCTGGTGAATATCATCTGTGTTAATGAACAAATTTACATCTCCAATCATTGATTCTAAATGAAATAATAATAATAATAATAATTATTATTATTATTATCATCATCATTATCATCATACCTACTTCATCCTGTGTTGAATCAAAAAGCTTTTTATCCAGAACGATGAATGTGCATTCTATGATTTTAAAAATTGGTTGTTGTGAAAATTATATTAATTTATTTATAGTTTATTAATATTTATTTTTGTTTTTATAATTCTATTTTAATCATGTCGTCACCTCAAATCATTACCTATTCTCTCTTAACATTACATCATTATCTCACATCATATTAATTAACATTTGATTATCCCACTGTTATCTTCATCATCTTGCATCATTCACACTCACTCACTGTCCTTTTCCTCATCATTAATTATACTCTCTCTCTCTTTCTCTCTGACATCACATCACCATCACACTCACTATCATCATCTTCTCTCCAAGATTTCTGCATTGCATATTCATCTTGCAGACTCAGTGGCTCAGAGGCTGTCAGCTGTTGAATGCTCGCATCTTGCATCCAGCTGTGATATCTGAAAAGTTTTTGGCCTCAATTTCAATTTTTTTTTGGGTAGAATCCACTTCAATTATATGACAATAATGAACTGGGGCTAGATTTATTTTGTTATTATATAGAGTGATAGAGTTTATGTGTGCATCATACATACAAGCAAGTACACATATAATACATACACACATAAAAAAATATATACTGTATTGAAAATTATATGTATCTAAAACGAAACGCATGCTCCAGTCAACTTCAGTGTTTCTTAGTCATAGTACAGTACATGACAAAGTGATAAAACATAAAAATATTCATTTATTTTATTATATATTTTTAATTTTAATGAATAATATTATGAATGATGATTATCTAAAATGAACAAATAATGAATAACTAACAATTAAATTGATTAATTAATTTAATTAAAAAAAGTTATTGTGATGCAACCTGAGCACGTGGGTTTCTTGATAAGGAACCAAAATAACTTTGCCGCCAGTTATTTTAGTGTTTTTGTTTTTTTTCATTCTAAATTATAAAACGAATGGCGAAATAATGACAACTCTAAAATGATATTATTATAATCTAATTTTATTTAATTATTGTTAAAAATAATGTTTTACCACCACTAACTGCGAAAATTCGAATCTATAAAACAAATCACAACCAAACTGCAATCGTCTGATCGGCTGACTGGCTTGCATTTAAAAGTTGTCGTTAGGTAGCAGGAAGTTTCGAAGTTTACTGCGTTTTATTAAATATATCTGGCTGAAGTCATGCTTGGTTTGGTTGATCTTATTAATTTTCTCAACAAATTTTCCAAGTGTATGCAAATATGTTAAATAGGTCGACTGGTACTGTTAAGCAGTTGCCGGGCTCGACCATGACTAAAAACCTATCACCAGTGGCGTTCCTAGGGCCTTTGAGGCCCGGGGCGGAAATATTTGTGATGCCTTTCATAAATAAATAATATGTATTACATATACATAGATATTATATGGTGGATGTAATGATTATCTGCTTGGTCGTTGAAGTCAGTGTCATTGAGTTCGAAAGCATACCATGCTGTTCATCCCAAAGACCATCATATGGTCGCTTATTTGATGCAATGGCAAAAAGAAATGGTAACATATGTCTATACCTCTGCCAAGAAATTCATCGACAAAAACTAACCACAGACCATATTTTGTGGAAATTGATGGTCGCCGATGTCCAGAAAAGGATAAGGCACTTATTCTTTTTTTCATTTTTTAATTGGCTGATGATGCAGAAAATAAATGAAAAATGTTTTTTATTTTATGTTTTACAAAAATGCAATATACATAGATATAAAACATTTACACATGTCAGTACACATATGCCACAAAAATTTGATTCAGCTAATCGAAAAATATATTAAAACTGTTTTTTACGAGATTTTGCATCAGAAAATATTTGTATCGTTTCATCAAAGTTAATATTTCTCGCCACTGTGTTTTCAATTGACAGGATTGCTAAGCCGTTAAGTCTTGCTTGACTCATTGTCGAACGAAGATAACTTTTAATCAGCTTCAATTTTGAAAAGCTTCTTTCGCAAGAAGAAATTGAAACGCACACTGTCAAAAAAATCTTTAAAGCTAAATATAAGTTTGGAACTGACTCGTGTAAATCAATTTCTATTATATAGGTTAACATTTTCAGTGCAGACCATTTTTTAACATCATCTTTCTCAATTTTCCCTGCTTGAAAATGACGTCTTAATCGTTTAATTTCGGGTATCATTTCATTTTCTTCTAGTTCATCAAACGTTTCTGTCAGATTTGGTATCAGCTTTGAAAGTTCTTCTATCTCCATTCCAATAAGATGTAATGATTGAATGGCTGCAAATTTTACATATACATTTTGCATTGATTCTATCCTTTTTCTGAGATCTTGATAAAAATTATCAAGTGACTGAAACATTGATCGTCTCAATTCCTGTTTCAACGTTAAAGCTTCATCTTTACTTTCTTCTCCAGGCATAAGCGTTCTTTGACTTTTTCGACCCAATTTTTCTGTAGCTATTCCCATTTCTTCACAAATTTTTGTAGAAAATATCAATGCATTTTCAACCAATTCATCGCGACTCTCATGCAGAAAAAGTTTTAAGGTATCTAATTTTTTAATGGTTTTATCTAAACCAATTCCTTCTGTTTGCAAGTATTTTTGAGTATGATTGACTTCCTTAAGAGTACTGCTCCAGAAATGAAGATAAGCAAGAAATTTGAAATCTTGAATATTTTTCATTAAAATTTGAGCTGAACCTCTCGTATCTACAATTTCTGATGGATCACATAACTTTTCTAAAGCCTGTACCAACTTGCTGAAATGATTCATTACAGGTTTCACCACATGATATTGCTCACTCCACCTGGTTCCTGCTAGCCTTTTTGCAGTGATCCCGACTATTTCTGACAATATATCCCATCTATGAGTTGATGAAGAAAAGAAGTTGTAAATGCTTTCAATTGTTCCAAAAAACGTTACACAAGTTGGATTGCTTCCAAATGCGTGAACCCCGCTCAAGTTAAGTGAATGATTAGAACAAGGTACAAATAAAATTTTCTGATTTATTTGATGGATCCTGGCTTGTACCCCAGAATGAACACCTGACATTACCGAAGCATTGTCATAACCTTGGCTTCGACATAGGTTTATGTCCAAACCCTCTTCATCAATAATATTTACAATTCTTTGTGTGATATCAATAGCCTTCTTTCTGGCAAGAGGAAAAAATTCTAAAAATGATTCTCTTACCTCTACATTTTTGTTTTTTATATGAACATATCCAATAATCTCACTTAATTGGTCTTGGTGAGATATATCAGGTGTTGAATCAAACATTATCCCGTAATACTTTGCTTGCTTTACATCATCAATAATTTTCTGTTTCACAGTATCTCCCAATATAGAAATAAATCCATTCTGAATTTTAGGGGAAAGATATGAAATCGTGTTTCCTGCCATGCTATGTTGGACCCTCACTAAATGTTCTTTTAAGACAAGGTCGTAGTGTGAAATTAATTCAACTAACTCTAAGAAATTGCCTTTGTTGTTAGAAAAGTCATCTTCTCTGTGGCCTCGAAAAGGTAAATTTTGTTTTGCTAGAAACATGGTGACATCCAATAAGCGGTGTAAAATGTCATTCCATTTTTTAGTTTCCAGTTCTCGATTTTCTTGATGAATGGCATCAATGGTTTTATTAAGATTCAAACTTAGTTCTAATGTTTTCCATTTTTCATGATTGTTTAAGTGAATTTCAGAATTTTCGTGATGTGAAATCTTAGGGTTTAGTTTCCACCAATTATTAAACCCTGTAACAAATTTTGAAAAATTATTACTTTCTTTATCACAAGCAGCAAAAAGTCGACAACAAAAGCAAAATAAACATTTCTCGGAAGGAGAATAAACCATCCACTTTCTGAGAACTTTTTCACCATTTGGAAGATGCTTGAAGAACCAATGCTTTGTCAACTGTCGAGTTAGACCCTTTGCTTGCTTCCCTACTCTTTGAACCACTCTAAATGGACCATTTTTGTTCTGGAAATATTCACTCTTTAGTTTTACTATACTGATTCTGATGTTATCTGATAACGGAATTGTCCAATTTCCCACATCACAATTTAAAAAAATATCATTTTCACTAGAAAAATTGATTTCATCCTCGCATTGTTGGTTTGACGTTTCAGTTTCGGTGGTTGTTTTTCCTTGGCCAGATTCTACGGTTGTATCTAAATCAGTCTGCTGACTTGATGAACTAGCAATAATGGATTCTGGTTTGGCAACTTGGTTAACAAATTTAAGCATTGATCCAGACAGAGCTTCGGTTTCTTCCCTTCTACTTTTCAAAATTTTTCGTTTTTGTGCTCCACTTGGATGATGTCTCTTCATGATCACGTATCTATCTACAAGTTGATAGTGTTTTAATTCTAATAATTTATTTTAACTTCAGGGCTTAAAATATAATTTAAAAAATTAAAAGTGAAAAAAAATGGTGTAACATCAGTCACGTAAACCGAGGAGAACAGATATCCGTCTTTACCTATCAACACTTTTTGTACCTTAGATTTAAACTAGTGAGTCAGTACCGGTGGGTGAAAGTATATTTTCTGTTTTTCTTACCTGAAAGATAGTAGTTATATTTAAACTTATTAAAGAAGAGATTGATAAATATATAAATAAAATTTAAAACTCACTCTAATAAACCAAACGGAACAGACAACAAAAAAAGTTTGAAAAAGCCGACTCGTCCAAAAACTATATCAACCAATCACATTCAAGTATAATGATGTCAATGTCCGACTAAAAATAGACGTGGATTACCAATTCGGCCAGGATTTTAAAAAAGCGTTTATTCTTACTAAGTATATGCATTACTACAGATTATTTATAAATAAATATATTAAAAAACACAAAATCACGTCTATACACTTACTAAATTAATAAATTATTTAAAAATTTTCGTAATTGGCTTTTTGAAGATCCCCTCCAAATCGGAGACCCAGGGCGATCCGACCCCCTCGCCCCCCCTCGGTACGCCAGTGCCTATCACCCGCTTTCATGTGGCATATACCAAACAACAAAAATCCCAGAAGAGTTCAAAAACTTTTGCAACTGTAAAGAAATTTTAACTCATGAGGTGTCCCAGATCTTTCCAGTCTTCAAATAATCCTTACCACATCAATATCGATTGCGATTTGTGGACGATCGTTTAGCAAGTTGAAATTAATTTCTTTCTACATATATCTAAGATCAACATTGGGACAAGATCGCTTGAGTGACATTGTATTTTTAAACGTGGAAAGAGAGGAATATATGAAGTTAATTATTTTAAAGTAATAATTGATGTGCTCCGTGACAATAATCCAACGTTAAACTTTGTAAAGATACCTACATTCAATTTGAAATAATATTCAAAAGCGCGCGTCTTGTTATTAATGGACAATTTTTGGTGTGAACATCAGTTATATTTTAGAGAGCTGTATAAGCCGTTTAAGCTGCTTTTGTTAACATTTTGGTCAGATTAATTGAAAAATAGTTTGTGCGTGTGCGTGTGCGCGCGTGTGCATTAATTAGAAATTAAGCGATTATATATAGTGAAAAAAGTTAGTCTTAAAAAGATTCTGAAAACTTCAAAAAAATATTGAATATTATAGGAAAATATACAAAACAACATCTAAATAAAAGCAGCTTTCAAAAAATCTGCCCGTTTTGTCGGTATGCAAAGAGTTTCATAACATCATTCTATGCCAAAAATTATCAAAAATAAATCATTCACATAGAAATTTTGTTACATTCAAATTTAACTCTAACAAAAATGTTTATTGGAGGAGGCTTCATCCTTAAAAGTTTAGGATAGTTACGCCACTGGTTTCACATATTAGGAATGGCCTCACATAAGACGCAATTTTCTTTTAGACAAGACTCTCCCGCAAGGTACACTGCAGAAAAAAACATTCCCTAAATGATTAAAATGTTCAATTGTTTAATATCTTTGATTTTTATAACCTCTTCACTGATTTGATACTGTCTAAGTGAAAATAACACTTAGAAATAATTCCTAATTTTTAAATGTGTTTCAACATATTGTATAATTTTAATTGGTTCACCTATAGAACAAAACAACACCATCCTAATCGCCACATTAACAAAATCACTTTTTTCATACGTAACATTTTTAAATTGCTAAATTTTATGATTCCGTTCGTGAACATTTTAAAAACCAATTTTTATTTTAATTCAATCAATTAGTCATTAACTTTCCTGAAGATGAATTAAAAAATCTCGCATCTTAAATCAAAAACCTCACTTGGAAGTGACAGCAAAGCGACACAACTTTCAGGAACCATATCTAACCACATATTATTTATCATCGTCATAGAATTATTCGGACCAAACCAGTAGAAATTTCCAGATCCTGACTGTCTGTCTTCTCTTGAACCGCCAGTCCATGCCACAATGTTATCGGCTAGTTGACGGCACCCGGCTGAAATTATTCACGTATCAATTCATAAAGCTTTTAGATGAAATGCTAGAGAACAGAAAAGTATAGTTATACTATTTTTGTTACGGCTATGGTTAAATTTAACAAAATTCCCATGTAAGTTTTATGAAGTGTGGTCTCAAATTGTTGTAGCACTTCAAAAAGCAACAATGTTTTTAAAATTTGATTAAAAAATACACGTTTCCGTATGGTAATTATGCTGACAATGTGGAAAAAGCTAAGCGAAGAAGGGTGTCAATATTTTCTCTGAAAATTCCTAAGCCCCACAGAAAATTCTGGCTACGTCACTGGTAGAAAATAAACTTAAGAGGACGCAGAAGATTATAGTTGCGTATAATTTAATTGTTTAAGAAGGTACCGGATATAAACTAACTCATTAAAATGCTTAAAAACGCAAAAAAATCAATTCTTTAAAATGTGGTATGAGGAAGTTAATTAATTTTAAGTTAAAATTCTGAAAAGACGTTTAAAGCGTACGTCCAAACTTGGATACAAAATTGATGATGTACGTAGCTTTTTTAAGATTGTCAACCTTTACCATGAAGGCCATTGGGGCTATCATATTGCAGAAATCCAACCCCATTTTCCAGGGATATTTGGTCACGGTGGTCAAATTAAGCAGCTTCAGACATGTTTTGTAATCCGGGGAGTATATGAATCCATAAGGACATATTCCTGAATGGGATGGGATGTTCTTCTGGATCATTATATGAGTGTATAATATTATAACATTCAAGTTTAAAATTTAAATGTTGTGGATAATTTATCGCTTTAAAAAATTGTTTATATTTAAATTTTGATTTTACGACAAGTCGAAAAATTAGCAAGAAAAAAGAAAATGAGAATAATCGTTTTATCGGATGTTATTGTAGTTTGTTTACGATTTTGAAATTATTGAATTTACTCACAGTGACAAACTTCATGTCTAAAGTTTTTTAAATCAAATTTTAGTTAATAAAACAATGAAACTCACGGACCAAATTTTCTGAAACTCAAGCATCCAGTGGCAAAATTAATTTCCGACCAGGTTTCAAAAATTTCACACCTGCCATCTGCCGGATAATAATTCCCCGCCAAGCAGTTGAACTGCCGATTAGTTTGACAAGCAAGACAGCAATCAGTTTCGCTGGTAGTCAAGTAGGTAAGGTTCCTGCCAGTGATACAGTCATAAGGAACATTGATCGTGTTATCAGTGTAGATGTACCTTCCTGGTTTGAATAATTTATAAGAAGGGATACGTAGAAACATGATGGTTTTGATGAAAACCAGGTACAACACTTTCTTCAAACTTAGAATCATTTTAAAGTCGTTTATTTTAGCTCTTACTCTAAATGAATAGCATGTTTGAGACAAGATGGGTTAAACTTTAACGAATTGCTGATCATGAGATATGAAAGAAAACTTAAATAGGAATTTATCAAAACCTGATATATTTATCTTTCACCTAGGCAACAAACAACAATATATCACCAGTTGTTCGTGTTTAAACATCATCCAGACCATTCTTTGCATGGTGGAAACAATGCGGTTTTGATCCGTTGCTGTTTTTTATTGAAAGTGAATCAAAGAGAAGCTTGCATCCGAAAGGAAGTAGGCAATGACAATTGGAGTAATGGTTTTGCTATTCGTTTTTAGCATGACCCATAGTAATGTAATGTTGTTGTAACGTTGGTTTATGTGTGCCGGGCAGTTTTTATTCCGAAATTTTTGTCACGCTTTCAGCAGACTTAAGCATGCATGTGACGTGTGTGATTTGTATTTGTGTGTGTATTTTTGTTGCTTCTGAATTTGTGTTCACTTTTGTGTAAAATAATGTTTGTACAACTTATCCTACACATTTGAATTTGTTTACATGTGTGACTCTGACTGTGTGTGTGTGTGTGTGTGTATGTTTGTGTGTGTGTGTTTAAAAGTGTAGACGTTTGAATATGTGACACTTTCATTAAATCAGTGGAGTGAATGCTTCGACCGATAGCGTATAGACTCTTCATTGTTGATGAGTAAGAAATTTGATACAGACATAATGCTTTGTTCTTTAAGCAAAGCATTCATTATTGTACGACATGCAAGTTTTTAAAAATGCAATAACTTTCCTATACTTGTTGAGACTTGTTTTGGTGAACCTTGCGGTGAACGCTTTAGTGAACGTCTTGGTATCATTCATGGATCTAAAACAAAGAAATGAGCCAGCTCCAGTTGGGCAAAAACTGGAACATCCTCCATCAACACGTGCCAGTTTTTGTCCAATCATTTGCATTCGCAAAATAAAATAAAACATCTACTGGACATACGCTGGCACAAAATCCAGCCGTCCACAGCAAAGATCGATTCACTGAAATATCTTTATAAAATAACTCAATTTTTAACCAGTATGTATTTAAATAAAAGTTATATTCAATAAAAATATTCAATTAAGTTGTTAATTTTTCTGGAAAAAATAACTCGTTGATAATGTTATACTGCAATAATTCAGTTGGCGGCAATGCTTTTAGTGATAATCGTTATATCAATTTATATATAGATCGTGAATACTTCGGCTGAATACAGTGTGTGTACATTCATAATAATGTACATTTGCTCGTTGTTCCGAAATAAAACCTGCTTATATATAATATAAATAACATAATAATATGTATGTTTTGGCACTTCTCTGAACTATCAACTGTGCAGTGCCAAGATTGTAGCAGTTTAATAAGAATAAAAATAAACTTGATCATGTTTATCCAATTCAACGCAGAAATAAATTTTTTGTTAATTAATTATTTGATAATTAATTAATTAATTAAAAACGAAAACATGAAGAAAATACTTTCGTACGTCAAATCGGAATTAATTTCCTACGCCGAGAACACTACAATAAGGGGCTTGCCTCGTTTCGTAAAGTCCAAGGACCCCTTCCTTAAGGCCATCTGGCTGATGTTTCTTCTTACCTGTACTACAGCATTGACTGCTTTTTTATATTTTGCCGCGGTTAAGTTTGCCAGTTGGCCAATCTTGACTAAATACGGTGAAATGGTATGTTTCTAATTTAAATAATTAATTTTTTTGTAATAATTTTACTAAAATTACAGATTTGTCAAAATTGACTAGTTTGGTAAATTTTATGATATTTCCACGTAAGAATTCAAACAATGTTTAATTTTCAAATTAATAACTCAACAGCATATATAGATGAATAACTTTTGGATTAATAGGTAGATGGATGGATAAAATTCCCGGATGTCACAATATGCAACTTAGATACATTCGCATTCGGCTACCCGGATATTCTACCAATCCAACTATATTTTTTTCTGTTATTAAAAAACAAGATGACAATATTGCAACAAATGGTGAAAAATAAAAATTTCAGCGAGTTACAGGCCCAGAAGTTATTTGATGAATTGCACTCAGTTCCCGGTTACATACTCAATTTACCGAAAAACTCCGATGTGAACAGGGATTGTCCAGGATTCATCCTTCAATGTAGCATTCACCTAGGCAATTGGCCTGACGATAGCATAGACTGCTTAAATTCTTTCGAAAAACACTGGAATTCAAACTACTACACCTGCTACACCTTGAGGACAAGTAAGCTGCAACTCTCAAGCACCAACACATCGGTCAAAGGATTGAACTTAGTTTTGAACGTTGGACCACCCAATCTTTTCCAAATCCCATACCTACATTCTTTCACACGGTCTCAAGCCAGAGGAGTTCAGGTGAATGTGCACAGCTCTGGCACCCCAGCAAGTCTCAAGAATGGATTCAGTGTGGCCCCAGGAACTGAAAACATAGTTACAATCGTCCAAACAGAGAAACAACGATTGAACAAACCTTACCATAAGTTTGTATATTTTTATTTAAAATCTGTTGTATAATCGAAATAACTCAATTTATTTTTATCAATATGCTATCACAATAAATTGCTACCATTCAGAGAGGGATGTACTCATGAAACGAGCTTAAAAGTCTCACCTAATGAACGCTATACACGCGATTCTTGTGTGGATTTCTGCAAACAGGAGAATATACTGAAGAACTGCGGGTGTGTGTCTCCTTACTTGGGCGTTCCTCTCTCTTACGTGCACACGACTGACATGTGTGGCAACTTCTCATTGAATCACTCTCTTATTCTCCAAAACAAATTTGACGTTTCCCTGTTGAATAAAAATGTTTATGATAATTTCCGTTGTTCCGAAAAGTATCTTAAAGGATTTTGCAACTACAACTGTTTGAATCCTTGCGATGAAACTTTATACGAAACTTACTTGTCTACGGCAGCCTGGCCTCAGTATTCATTCCAGTTCGGATTTTTTGAGAAATATATTTACAAGATGAACTGCACTAAAACCAACTCTGGAGTAGCCGCAAGGTATGAATATTACACGAACATATTGGAAAGATTTTATCAGCTGGGCGACGTTTATTCCGAACTTTCCAGCATAAATGTGAATGAATCGGAGCTAAAACAAATCCAAGAATCTTTCCTGACGATAAAATTTCTAATCAAAGAGGATTTTCCGTACTACAGCATGGAACAGGGTGCCTACACGTGGGATACGGTGGTTGGAGTTATTGGAGGGATGCTTTCCCTCTGGCTAGGGATCTCTGCGGCTACTGTCGTTGAACTGGTTGAACTGGTTTATAATGTGCTGAGAAAAATTTGTTATAAAAAGAGAAAAGTTATTACCGCTATTGTGTAATTCCAAATGTGATTTCATGCACTACATGAAACATGCATGTAGTCAATGGGTGAAATACTTATATATTACGCTTACATTTTTAAATTGAAAAACCATTTTTTACTATTTTTTAGAACTATAAATGATTTTATTTTGATTGTTGTTCAAGTTTTTAATGTTACTTTTAACTTTCCTGTTGTGTCATTAAGTTTCTAACTGTTATGGTGTTTTTTGAATCATGACAGTTTTTGAAAGTTTAAAAGAAAAAAAATAATTAACCTGAGAAATATTTTGATAAAATTTATTATAAAATTCACAAAGTTCTCCTACCTTATTAAAAAATAGGTTGTGGCTCTCCGGATGAACATTTCTACTGTTGATACCTAAATAAATCGTCTTAGCTGCTAGATAATTACAATCGAGGAGAAGTTTATTTTAACTTTTTCATAACAAGTTTTCTGATTTGTTTCGAAAACAACATTAACAAAAATTATTTAACAATTGTGGAACAAACCAGCTGGAAAAAAATTTAAATAAAAAATGGCACCCAACTTCATCAACCGGATTAAGTTTTATTCACAATAAAATGTTCAAAACAGGAAAATTTATTTATCAAATTAACTCATTTACATGCATTCAACAGCAAACAATTGTCTCATTTAAAATTAATTAAAGAGTAAATGAACTATAATTACAATTTCAATTATAATTAGTAATATGGCCAGCACTTATTGATTCAAATGCAAATATTAAATAGCAACCAGGCTGTTTCAAATCAATTGATGAAATGTTGGTTTCTATCTGAACGTATACATCAAAGACACATTTTTTTTATTTAAATTTTTTTTCTTAAGAGCAAAAACTCAAACGAATGAATGTTCAGAAAAATATCACAAATACGTACCTATAACAAAACGCTTGAAAGTATTTACATGTATCAATGTTTCTCAATCTCTTCTTTCGTCCATTTTTTGGCCAATCTTTATATATTCATAACCGTAAAAGGGGTAAAAACTACCTAGGCATTTCAATTTTTGTATCTTCGTCCAGATTTAACTTTATTTCACTCTTACCTCTTCTTTTGTTTCTTTTTTTAAATCTATCCTTTTTTCCTTTTTATCTTCTTTCACTCCTTCACTCGATTCCACTTGAGAAGATTTCTGTAGAGGTCGGAGCTGATGAACCTGGCGTAGGAGTCTTTTTCCATAAGGTACTCCACCCTTCTTTGAGCTCTATCGAACATGGTTCGTGAAGGCCGCTGTAGGTTGTCTAGCGTTTCTTCTCGTGTAGTTGAGTCAATGTTGATCTGTGGTTGGTGGTGGTGTGTGGTGGTTGTGTGTGGTTGTTGTGAAATGTGTGGTGGTTGTGTGTGGTTGTTGTGAAATGTGTGGTAGTTTTGTGTGGTTGTTGTGAAATGTGTGGTGGTTGTGTGGTAGTTGTTGTGTGGTGGTTGTGTGTGGTTGTTGTGTGGTCTGTGGTAGTTATGTGGTAGTTATGTGGTAGTTGTGTGGTAGTTGTGTGGTGTTTGTAGTGGTGGTTTTTTGAGTCGTGTGGTATGTTGCGGTGGGGACTAGAAATCTTTCCATGTACCAGAATTTCATAACAATGAAGAAAAACCTGGTGAGGTGCTTTTAGCGACACGAACTCCATGAAGATTTTCTGACAAGCTGATGCGATGGCTGCCTCATCATTGCTCTGTTGTTGTTGTTGTGTCATAATTGACATTCACTCATTCATTCATTCATTCTTTCAATTATTCATTCATTCGTTCGTTCGTTCGTTCGTTCGTTCGTTTGTTAGTTCGTTCGTTAGTTCGTTCTTTCGTTTGTTTTTTCATTCATTCATTCTTTCATTCATTTATTCATCCGAGAATTCAATCAACCAGCCTGCCAGCCAATCAACCAACCAACCAATCAATCAGGACAATTCACATAATAAACAAAAATGTCTTTTGACTGAAAGCCTTTTGAAAAATTATAGTCATATATTAATACATATACGCATACATTCGGACACATACAAACAAAGAACATACAGGTGTTTGTGGTGAATACTATACATTCATATAAAAAAAACAATTGTACACACACAAACAAACAAACAAACAAAACCACACACACACACACATACATACATACATACATACATACATACATACATACATACATACATACATACATACATACATACATACATACATACATACATACATACATACATACATACCATATTCTTCAAATTTTCGCAGGCGACCCAAAACTCAAAATTCTCATCACTGAATTCCGATTTTAAAAACTGCCTGAAACACTCCTGGCCATCTTGCAAGTAAATTATATTATATACCTATAATTATTTAATTATAATATAATTATTTATATTATTATTATTATCATCATATTTTTAGAATTATCAATAATAGAAAATTTATTAAACTCATCATCATTTAAATTAGAGAGTTCATTTTATTTATAGCTGTGATCCATGATTTGGCTTGAGGATAAGATTCTTGTTTTTAGAATAGTTGTAAACTGCAACGGTGTATTTTGGATAGCATAGCACGTGTCATAATTAAATATTTTCTTAATTTCTAGCCAATTAAATATATTAATTGATTAATTAAATTTAATTAAATAATTTAATCAAAGGGACTTTTTAATTTTAAGTTTCGAAAATTCAGTACACTAGTAGTAAACGGAAAATTTGAAATGAAAAAAAAAATAAATAAAATCCAGATCATAACTTATAACCAATAACATATAACATATAACCAATCACATATAACATATAACCAATCACATATAACATATAACCAATCACATATAACATATAACCAATCACATATAACATCACAAAGCACATATAACATTACAATCATAGCAAAACCACACATTAAATATACAGTAACATCACCAACCACATATAACATTAACAATAAAATATAGCATCACCAATCCCATATAACATAAGCAACATAGCAATACCACATTGTAACAATACAATACAATACAATGCAATACAATACAATGCAATATTATACATGACAATACAATACATGACAATGCAATACAATACAATACAATACATACAAATACCCCGAAATACAAATTTCTAACTTTTATCTGCCATAAGATCTTCAAATGAGTCTGACCATTTCTCAATGGAAGATTTGCCGCTGCTGCTGCTGCTGCTGCTGAAGTTTTCAACAGTTTTGTGGTTTGTAGTAACGATGCTGGCGTTTTGTTGTTGTTGTAGTTTGCTGAAGTGCAGCAAGTTGTGGGAGGTTTTCTTCGTAAAGACGTTTTGGATTTTGCTTCGTACGTCTTTTCGTCTGATAACGAAAGGTTAAAGGTTAAAGGTTACTCTCTCTCTCTCTCTCTCTCTCTCTCTCTCTCTTTTGCGCTTGCTTTAGAGGTTTCAGCGACAAACACACACAGGGTAAATAAAAACCACGCATCATACACATTGCATATGATAGACGGGAATCTTTTTGTATTCGAACCCAGTCACTGCAGCACTAAGACAAGGCTCCTTTAATCATTGAGCCATCGCGCCGTCCCAATTGTTATCACGTGATCATCATTTAATGTTATTATCATCAACGTTTTGAAACTTTCATCTTCTTAAGCATCATCTATTCATCGTCATCGTCGTCATCATCATCGTCATCATCATCATATCCATCATCATCATCTTCTTCTTCTTTTTCATCATCTTCATCCTCATCATTGTCATCCTCATCATCGTCATCACCATCATCGTCATCATAAGCTTCTTCTTCCTCATCATTTTCCTCCTCCTCCTCCTCATCATCATCATCTTAATCGTCATCATCATCATTGTCTTCATCATCATCTTCATCTTCATCATCATCATCTTCTTCATCCTCATCATCGTCATCATCGTCGTCATCGTCGTCATCCCCATCAGCACTTACAAATTTCTCTTGCTAGTTTCTGGCGACAAAATGGCATTCGTCAGCACGTTGCTTTCGTCTGATTTTTTCTGCGATGTTTGTTTGTATTGAAAAATTTGAAAAAAATATTTTTCTCCTATTCATTCTTATCATTTTTCTCAATGCATTGATCCTTTTTTTTATTTAATTTAAAATCAGCGCTTAAATAAAACTATTCTGCTTCGTTTTCATTGCTACGATTAATTCATTTCTCAGTTAATTGTCAGGGCCATCAACACGAGATAGACCGGATGGGATCTCTATGCATTCGAAGCCGGTTACTACGACAGCAGCACTAAGCACCCTAACCATTAGACCATCTCGTCAGCACCTGTTACCACTGAAATATTTTCGTTTGACAGTTTAGTTGATGTGTACTATCGACTAATGTTGTTCCGCCATTGTGGTTGGTATTTATGAATAGCAATGTTGGAGCAGTGCTAAAATCTAAAATCTAATATCTATCCACTACTTTATCGTGTTGCAAACAAACATTAAAGGAATAAACAGAAAAACAAACAAACGAACGAACGAACACATACACACATACGTCCATACGGAAACACACAGACAAACAAAAGCATCTACTCTTTATAAACAATGTTCAGTTCATAAAACATTCCTTTAAAACAACTCCAATGCAAAGTATAGTATTTCAAATGGCATTTTAGAAATAATAAAATGTTTTTATTTAACTCGACACATCCTTAAAAAGAGCAGCACTAACATCCTTGCCATCACTGTTTCCGTCGTCATTTCCGGTACTCTTGCTCCTACGCAAGGGATGCCAGAACCGGTGCAGACGTGTTTTGCCGCGTTTGCAAGGCGCGGCCTGAAATTTCGCTGGCTGCTGATTGGCTGCTGAGTGTTTTGACGTCACCTTGTTAGGAAGTGGGGATGTGTATGTTTTCGTGAGTGGCAGCACTGATGGTGGTATGGAGGATAGAGATGCTGAGTTAGTTTCACCGGAAGTAGAAAATGATGGCGACGTGACTGCAATCGGTGGAAAAATTGTAGATGTGGGAGGGTTTAAAGATGGACTCGATTGTGATTGGCTGGTATTTTTGGTAAGATTCGTCTGCTCTGAGTCCGTGTGTTCTAATTTGTTGAACTTTCTTTCGTAGGGCAGTTGGGGGTTTTGAAGCTGGTCTCGAACGTCTTCAAAGTGGTCTTGAAAATGTTGTCTCTGCTTCTGTTGCTGTACTCTTTTGGAGACGGCATTCGACGAACTGGTCTCAAGTCTACGGAGGTCGCGAACAATGTCATTAGTTGAATCTGATTCGTTGAAGTCATCTGACCCTGCTTTCATTCCCAACTCTGAGTGGAGGCTGGTTAGTGAATCGTGAAATGGCAGCCAATCAAACATTAAGGTTTGATTGACGGACGGGCTGAAAATTCTGTGCTTGTCCAATAGAAACTCTCGTTTTTCATCAATCGAGGGGGGCACAATTTTTGATAGAAAAGATTTCCTGGCTTCAAGTTGTTGAAGGTTTGACGTCGATTGCTGCTGCTGTAGAGGCGAATGAATAAATTGTTGTTGCTGTTGTTGTTGATGTTGTTGATGATGTTGTTGTTGTTGCTGTTGTTGTTGTTGTTGCTGTTGTTGTTGTTGTT
>NW_008705255.1:166968-224424 GCF_000326865.2 Helobdella robusta
CAACATCAACAAGAAAAAGAAGAAGAACAACAACAACTGCAACGATAATAATAATAACAACAGCAACAACAATAATAACAACAACGACAACAACAACGACAACAACAACGACAACAACATCATCAACAACAACAACTGCAACGATAATAATAATAACAACAACAACTACAACAACAACAACATCAACAACAACGACGACAACAACAAAGACGACATCAACACAAATTTTGAACTGAGATCCACTTCAACAAGAAACAGCCGCTAAAGCAATGAAAATTTTGGCAGGATAGATTTAGCAAAAAATAAAATAAAATAATAATAATATTAATAATAATAAATAATAATAATAATATAAACAATAAACAATAAACATTAACATTCACACTAAAAACAGCACACAAACTAACACAGCATAGAAAAAAACAACAAATAATTTGAAAGATAAGAACATTAACCCATACAACAGCCCATACGTAAACAACAATACAGACAACAACGCAAACAACAACACAGACAACAACGCAACAACAACACAGACTTCAACACAGGCAACAACACAGACAACAACACAAACAACAACGCAGACAACAACACAGACAACAAAAACACAGCACAAACCACAACAACAACAACTCGAACATGAGCAAAACAACAAAAACGACATGACAGCAACAGCATTAACGTCAGTTACATCAACAAAAACACGTTGATGTAACATATTTTTAACATCAAAATAGCAGAAAGAACGAATAAAAAAAAATTCAGTTTTTTTTTTTTTTTTTTTAGTGGTAATTCATCATTCCCGTGTTTATTTGAGTTTCTTCTTTGTTTTTTTCTTGGCTTTTGTTAGCAAAGTTTTTCTACTTTGCTGAAAATAGTTCATATCGGTTATCGGATTGCAAGCCCGCTTCATTCATTCATTCGTTCGTTCGTTCGTTCATTCATTCGTTCGTTCGTTCGTTCGTTTATTCATTCATTCATTCAATCGTTCAATCGTCCACTCATTTACTCTTATTCAACCTTTCTTTCATTCATTCATTCTCTTCCTCTTTCACTCGCTCACTCAACCTCAAACTCCCTTACTCACTTTCTCACTCATTCAACACTTATGGAGAAGCATTCATCGCATGGAAACTTTGTTGTTGAATTTATTTCTCAATTTCTATGCTGCAGTAGTTGTAGCAGCAACAACATCAGTAGTCGTAGAAGCAAACTGCAAAAGAAGAAGCTGTAGTATTAGTAGTAGCAGTAATAGTAGTTGCAACTTCGACGTTATCTGAGTATCTTTCTTGTCAAGATACTTGTCCATTCAAGCAGACTCAACTTGTAAACTTGTAAAGGGTTGAAGATCATGATGGGTAATCTAATTTGGAATAAAATGGTTTTCTAAGGAAATTGAACATTCTATTGCATAAATTCAGTTATTGACATTTTTTTCTGTTTAAAATATGAGACGGAATATTACTATCAATAACTAATAATATTAAAATTAATATAAGTTTGGTGAGTACAATAAACAAAGGGTGGGGCTATTTACCAGCATACAACACCTTCTTATGGGTTGAAGCAGGGATATGCAAAGAACCTCAATTTTTTCAACTTTTAATTATTTTCAGTAATGTCTCTCCTTGCTCCAAACCACATAACTAGAATAATAGGACTAATCGATCAATTCGATCTATCGGTCGGGCTATTTGTTGTGCTTGGATTGTTGGCTTACGAAATTGCACGGATTTTAACGAGCAAGCTAAATGAAATATTTACTTGATTTAATATGCTAAAAACATTGTAGTAATTTTATTTAATTTTAATAATGATTAATAGAATTATGTATTATTAAATTATTTTTGTTAATTTGAATATAAAAATTGCTTTTGGTCCGGTGAAATCCGGTGGCTTACTGAAGCCGAAGGTTGGCTTAGTAGGATTGAACTTTAGTCACCCTTTTTTTACACTATTCGATCATGTTAAAAATTGGTTTGCTTATAAAATAAACGGCCTAAATAAATCAAAATTGTTATTTGAACAACTATCTTCATTATATTCAATGAATATTTTACATTCTGCTGGTGCCCATAAGAAACTGGCTGCTGAAATCATACGTTGGCTTACAGCAGTGGCTTACAGGGTTTCATAGAACTCTTACGATAGCACTTTTTGTACATATAATGCTTTAAATAAATCAATATATTCATATCACAATTATTTTTGTCAGTAAAAATATAGAAATTGCTTTTGTCAGGTGAAAAACAGTGGCGTACTGAAGCCGTAGGTTGGCTTAATCGGAATTTTTTTCATGTATACAATACTATGAGATAAATCAATCAAACAATCAAACAATCAGTCAGTCGGTCGGTCGGCCAGCCAGCCAGCCAGCCAGCCAGTCAGTCAGTCAGTCAGTCAGTCAGTCAGTCAGTCAATCAATCAACCAACCGATCAATCAACCGATCAATCAATCAACTAAATTGAATGAACCAAATAAACAAAAATAAAAACAAAAATAAATAAAAAAATTTGCAAGGGCTGTTCAAACTCGAACAAACAGTTAACCATACAGATCTACAAACAATTTCGAGATTTTAGTAAAGAAAGAAAAACACAGTAGTTGCTTTTATTTGAATTCATTCAAAAATGAAAAGTGACGGTTAATTAAAATTTTAAAATGTCAATTTTTTTTTAAAATTCGTATTTTAAATAAACAAATATAACAAAATATCGACCGATAAAAATAATTATCCATTATTATTATTATCAAACACACTCCTTAGAAGTTCTCGAAGGATAATAAACCACGTAACATGAACATTTAGTAAGAACAGTTCACAACATATCATAATGACTAAATCAACATACTAAACAGAAATAATTTATACATGCATATATACAAAGTAAATCAAGGAATATCCAAAAATTATATAACCAATTAAAAAAAAACTAGAAGCCAGTCAACATTTAATGAATAAATAAATAGACATTATTAAAAAGATTGTTCAAAAAGGTACAATTTAAGGCGACGACGAGAATGAAATGTAGTTTGTTTTGTTGGTGTGGTGTTGTGAAGCGAAAACAAACACATCACACAAAACTAGTAAGAAGTCGCAAGAATAATAGTCAGTCACCTACCTATAATAAAATTACTCTTAGGGCCCTAGCTTACTTATAAACATTGACTAAACTCACTTACCTACAAATTTGTATTTCTCGCTTTAGATGTTTCAAGTATTTTATTTAACATATTTTAGCGTTTTTATTTTACTTGAAGCTTTTTAACTAATGTTAAGCCCTAGCCTACCTACAATTGTTTAACTCATCTCAGTCCCTAACTTACCTATGAATTAAATTAAAGCCCGGTTCACGGTAAAGAAAATATAAAGTTGAAGAGAAACATAGCAACAACGACACCGAATGAATGGATGTTGTGTATGTATGTGTTGTATTGATGTGTGTGTATGTAAATGTGCGGGCGCGCACTCTCCAGAAACTTCACTCACTACCGACGAACCTCCATTGCACCGACCATCATCTGACACGAATCGATGGAATGAATTTGACCGGATACTGAAAAATAAATTGAAAAAAAAATTAATTCACTAAAATAAAAAACAAGCAATTGGAAAAAATAGGCAACTTATCTTTTTAAGATAACACTCAATCTTTGTTCAAATTCGAGTACTTTCAAAGGTACAATGAGACAAAAACAAATTTACCTTTAACATTATCTTCGATTTGTCATCGGAACGATCATCATGAGACCACCATCTGAAACGTGCTGACGCCCACCACAGCCCACCTCTCATCATTCTGTAGACAAGTTTTTATTAATTAGCGAAGTAGTAAATCAAGAAACAAAGGAACGAACGAATAAATGATTAACTGAATGATTGAACGATTAGTTGAATGAATAAATTAACTAATTAATTAATCAACCAATGATTTAATGAATGAATAGAATGAATCAATGAATAAATTAACTGAGGAATAATTTGAAAGATAGTGATAAAATGAATGAATGAGAAAAATTAAAAAAAGAAACTAAATCATACTTCAAAAACTGTCGTTGTTTTTATCTTCGAATTGTCATCGGAACGATCATCATGAGACCTCCATCTGAAACGTGCTGATGCCCACCACAGCCCACCTCTCATCATTCTGTAGACATTTTTTAATAGCGTATTAGTAAATCAAGGAACAAAGGAACGATCGAATAAATGATTGACTGAATGATTGAATAATTGGTTGAATGAATGAGTGAATGAATGAATTAATTAATAAATCAATGATTCAATTAATGAATAGAATGAATTAACGAATCAATTAATAGAAGAATAATTTAAAAGGTTGAGTGATAAAATGAACGAATGAGAAAAATAAAACACGAAACTGAACCTTACTTCAAAAATCGTCGTTACTGTACTTTCCACTGCACCAACCACCACCATCCGGTCGGCACACAAAATACCATCCGAACTTCAGAGTATCAGTCGAACAGCCAACGAGCTGATTCTTCCTACACCACCATCATCATATGTAAATCATCATGAGACCACCATCTAAAACGTGCTGACGCTCCCACCACTGCCCACCTCTCCTCATTCTGTAAACAAAATTTTTTTATTTGTGTAGTAGTAAATGAATGTTAGAATCTTAGAAGCAAAAAAATTAAATTATAAAATGAAAATGTCAAATAAATAAAATTTTAAAATAATAAAGTAAGTAAAATGTAAAAAAAACTTACCGTCGTCCATTCGACAAAGGCAGAATGTTGAATGCGGTTCGGTTCCTACGTTGTCCTCCAAAACTTGTGCCAGTCCTCCTCGAGATTGTTGTTGAAACACAGCCCGTGTTGATGGAGAAAGATAGAGAAAGAGTAGATTCTCATCAGAAAGCTTAGCGGTGCCTGCATCTCAAATTGCTTAATAAAAATAATCCTATCTACCTATTCAATTACCTTAACTAATCTATATTAAATTGTTAATGGTACGATAGTCGAAAGCCCCCTTCATTCTCCCTCCTTGCACAGAGGTTCACCGACAGCCAGGGCACCGGATAGAAAACCATTGCCGTGCGGATAGTAGACTATTGACGTGCGAATAGTAAACCATTTGCCGTCCGGAAGCCGTGCGGGTAGTAGACTATGGCCGTGCCGCATGGTAAATCATTACCGTGCAGATAGTAAACCATTGCCGTCCGGATAGTAAACCATTGCCGGTACACCACTGGCCACCAAGGCTTACCTCTGACAACAGACTTCGAAATTCAGAGTCTATCGGCTATCGTACCCTCAAATTACCTATTCATTACAATTAAGCCCTAGCTTACCTAAAGTTACAAAAAAACTCAAGAGCCCAATTCATTTGCCAATCGGCACCCACCCCACCACCTACGTAATGCCTTGGGCTCCAACTTAGTAATAATATAAAACTTAAACCCTAAATCTATTAATGAGTGTGTGTTACAACGTAGCCTTAACTTATTCATTACATTATGGCCCTAGCTTACCTAAAATTACAAAACTCAAGAGCCCAATTCATTGGCCTTTCGGCACCCACCCCACCACCTACGTAATGCCTTGGGCTCCAACCTAATAATAATAATGTAAAACTTAATAACTAACTTACCTCTCGATACACTTACAGCGTTTATTTAATTTAAATTACAAGATTGTTCCTAGAATTAAATTATTGCTTTTAACTACCTATGAAATTAAATTACTCTCAACCTTAGTAATAATAAATTAGAATGTGTAATGAAAATAAAATAACGCTCAAATACTAATATGTGATTATGTATGTATTTGTGTGTGTGTGTATATAATACGCTGATGCGTGTAATGTGGGTGCGAGAAAAAATAGAAGAGAAAAACTTACGCTGCTTACCTATTCAACTACATTAGTGTTGGATGCTTCCTATCTATCCTACCTACAATTAAAATTATGCCTATCTAACCTACCTATATAGCTACTTAATGTAATTGTGTGTATGTGCGTGTGCGTGTGAGCATTCTTACTTAATGTTAAATTACAGAGAAAAGCAGAGAAAAAAGAATTAAACGTATCCCAGCCAGGCGTATCTTCTTTGCCACTGAATGAACGAACGTAGCCTGACATCTTCCACGATGAATTCCTTTGGAAGCTTCAACCTGAATAAAATGGATGAAATGGAAAAATCTTATTTATTTGACTAATTTAAATGAAAATAGAAAAACGAGCCGCGGTGAAACCCGTCGGTAAAGCCAGCCAACTGGCAAAAAAAGGAACCACAAAGAAACCGTAAAACGTACCCCAGCAGGGCGTGCATTCTTTGCCACCGAATGAACGAACGACCCATTCTGATCGTCCACGATGAACTCCTCTGGAAGCTTCAACCTATATATATCCTATCTATATAGGATTTATGCTCTATATAACTCTATATAACTCTATATAACTCTATATAACTCTATATAACTCTATATAACTCTATATAACTCTATATAACTCTATATAACTCTATATAACTCTATATAACTCTATATAACTCTATATAACTCTATATAACTCTATATAACTCTATATAACTCTATATAACTCTATATAACTCTATATAACTCTATATAACTCTATATAACTCTACATTCAATCAATAAAAATCCCACTAAAACCAGGAACCACCGCGTACCTGCTGAATGTATGATGTGAAACAAAACGAAAAAAAACAAAACAAAAATCACACCACCAAGTAGAGTAAAAGAATAGGAGTCCCTAACCTACCTATGTAACTAAATTACCTTATGCCCTAGCCTACCTATATAATAAATTAATTTTTACCTCACCTACCTATGCTTCATTAACTTAACTCAAGACTCATGAAGAAAGAGAAAAAGGAGTAAAACAGAACATTAAATACTACCACACAAACAAACATGATGTATGTATGTATGTATGAGCAACCGTTAAAGAACCCACCTAAAATTAAAAAAATACCACCTACAAACATTCAAACCACCTACAAACATGCGAACTCTATATAACTCTATATAACACTATATAACTCTATTTAATAAAATAAAAAAAAATAAAAAAAATTTAAAAATAAAATAAATGAGATCAGACAGACTGCTTCAAGCGAGGCAGAATGCTGATCTGATTTTCATGTTGTCTCAGCTCCTCTATTTATACTCGTTTCAACCATACATTCTCATCATTTCAATCATTCGCATCAGTAAAAAACTTGTTTAATGTATATACTGCACTATTATACAGTCTTAACCACAATGCTAACTGTACTAAATTGAAGTCATCGAACGAACGCTTTCGAAACTTTCTGGTTGGCTGGTTGAATCTGCTATATTGCTTTTCATATAAACATATAATCTAATATAATATAATTTAATTATTTGTATACATGAATTCCGGTCACTTTATATATATATAATAAAAATTCATTATAAAAGCAACAGTAATCAGTGCTATATATGTAAGCACGCAGTTCAAATTTTTCGGGGAGAATTCAAAATAGTTTGAGACCACACCTTGCTTAACATCCGATTCCAAGCCAAGCCGAGCCAAGCCAAGCTGAGCCAATATGCATAGATTTATAAGCGCTTTTATGTTAATATTTTGCTCGCTATATTTATATATTTTATAAATTTATTATAAAAAACAACAGTAGCCATTACTATATATGTACGCACGCAGTTCAAATTTTTCGGGGAGAATTCAAAATAGTTTGAGACCACACCTTGCTTGACATCCGATTCCAAGCCGAGCCAAGCCAAGCTGAGCCAATATGCATAGATTTATAAGCGCTTTTATGTTAAAATTTTGCTCGCTATATTTATATATTTTATAAATTCATTATAAAAACAACAGTAATCATTGCTATATATGTACGCACGAAGTTCAAATTTTACGGGGAGAATTCAAAATAGTTTAAGACCACACCTTGCTTAACATCCGATTCCAAGCCGAGCCAAGCCAAGCTGAGCCAATATGCATAGATTTATAAGCGCTTTTATATTAAAATTTAGCTCGCTTTTTAAACGAATATCCCAATATAACAAATTCTCCACCCTATTTTAACTTTCTTTGATGCTTTTTAATCAGTCAGGTCACAAAAATCATTATCGATATCGCAATGAAATCAATTTGAAATTTTTTTTTAATTATTGATAAAATTTTTAAATTGTTGATAAAAGTAACTAGTATATATAGTGTAGTAAAACGTTTAAAATTTTCCGAGAGAATTCAAAATAATTTGAAACTACACCATAACACAATTGTACAATTTGAATGTGTAAATACAACATTATAAATGTATTATAACTACGTGTATATATTTATCTATTTCTTTATTTAGTTCTGCCTGTGTATGATATTTTGTCAAATTTATTTGATAGGAATTGAATATAACCTTTATACCGGCTGATTAACTACCATGCAGTAAAATAACTACTGTAGACACCATTTCCTCCAACGATTTCGCAACGAATTGCCCATACCATATAATTAGAATAAACTCTTTCAATCAATATTTAAATTTTTATATTGTCATTTATTCTTTCGTTTTTGTTTCTGTACTAATTTTCGTATCAGATACAATAATTTAGTTTTTAAGTAAATTTTCATTTTCGTAGTTATACACAAACATGCCTACCTGTTGCATTAAAAATTGCATTAATAATAAATAGAAATGAGAAAATTTCTGATGCATCTTTTCACAGGTTTATTTTCAAATTAACTTCACACTAAAATAAATGTAACAATATCCCTATACTCATTGAATAGAACTATTTTGTTTTACAATTACATATATTTTATTTTACAGACTATTATAATTTATAATGCTATCATGGATTACCATTTTATTATTAAAAGCAATACTTAAGAAATGCACAAGTTTCTGTAACAGTTTATAAAATTTCAGATTTTCTCAAAATGTAAAAATGCAAAACGATTGGATTAAGTGCATCAGACAGGAAATAAATGATTTCAAATGGCTTCCATCAAAAAATGCAAGAATATGCAGTGACCATTTCTGTAATAAAGATTATAAGGGTTATGATGGAGAAAGGAAGGCAATGCTGAAGAAAGCATTCCCATGTTTTCAAGTTAGTTATATTTATATGTCATCAGTTACACAAGAAAGCAGTTCCCTAAATTTCATTCGTGTAGGATGGATGAAATTTAGGGAACTGGGTGGGGTATTGTGTGGAAAGAAATGGTCAGTGAAGATGAAAGGGAGGGTATATAAAGCATGTGTGAGAGCAGCGATGGTATATGGTGGTGAAACTTGGGTGTTGAGGAGAGAGGAGGAAAGTGTACTGCAGAGGGCTGAAAGAGCTATGGTGAGGATGATGTGTGAGGTTAAAGTGAAGGATAGGAGGAGTAGTACAGAGCTGATGTCAATGATGGGACTGAATGAGGACATTGTGACATTGATAAGGAGATCGAGATTGCGGTGGTATGGACATGTGTTGAGAAGGGATGAAAGGGTCGGGATTAGGCGAACGTTGGAGTTCGAGGTTGAAGGAGTGGTAGGAAGGGGTCGTCCGCGATTGGGATAGAGAGAGCAGGTAGAGAAGGACAGGGTGAAAGCGGGGTTGCGTGATACTGAGGCGAGTGACAGATGTGGATGGCGTCGAGGGGTATTTCGGTTTCATCATAGGTAGCCAAACGGCAACCCCCGATCTCGGGAAAAATGTCGTCTAAACGTGTGTTGTTGTTGTTGTTGTTACACAAGGAAGCAATTCACATCATCATTGTACATTGCAACATTCTTATCTATACAAAAAATATAAAATGCATTCAACAATACTCCATGTATTTAATTAAAACTTAGAAAGGGCATAATGACATTGTGAATAATAAACCCTGCTTAGGACTGGGATCATCATCATCATACCAATCACCATTACAAGTAGGGTCAATTTTATATTAATGCTTAACAAGTTAACTAAATTGGCATAATCAAGTTTTTATATGAAATACACATCAAGTATTTAATGTAACAAATAAATTAACAGAAAAATTTCTGAAAAAGTTTAAAAAAATTAGAACATATGACTCTGATCAAAAATCATTCGCGTTGACACTGCATTTGTATGGGCATAAGGCATATGATTATCTTTGGACAAATGGCTTACATCTTCCTCACACTAGGACATTAAGAAAGTAATCTTGTCATACCTGTTCAATAATTTTAATAAGATTGTTTTAAATAACTATTCTCAATGTCATTTTATTAACACTACATTAAAAGGTGGCTATAAAACATTGATGGTATGCCTGGGGTGATTTCTACAAACCTTATTGACTAATGGTGATGGGGATCCTCTGGAACTGTAGGATCATGACATTCAATCTAGTCATGGATTGAGAAATCAATCCTTGATATATTTGATAACAAACATTTATTATAATATAAGAATGAAAAAAAGATGCAGGTGTAAGGCAAAATCTTACTGGAACTATTATTTTTAGCAATTTATGATTTATTTTTTTATTTATGACTATCCATTTTCAATGATACCGATATTTTTAATTATTATTATCCAAATTATACTCATGCCTATATAAATTAATTTGATTGTGGCTATTTCTATGCTTAATTATTTTATTTACTTGCCATAGGTATGCACAGCATTTAATAAATTAATGATAATAATTAATCAATCTTCGTTTTGTGTCCAGAGACCCGGTTTCCCGAGGTATTAATAATTAATAACACAACATTCTAAGTGCATAAAATATAATAAATTAAAAGTACAATTTTTACAAACCTCATTGGTTATGGTGATGGGGATTCTTTAAAACTGAATGATCATGATCTAACAAGTCATGGATTGATGAATCACTGGAATCACACATTATCTTTAATAAATTTAATAACAACATGTACTACAATTTAAAAATAAGGAATATTTTGTAAAACATTAAATGAAAAAAAATTTAGTTTGAATCACTCATAATTAATAAATTTTAATTAAATTGTAAGTTAGCTTGGGGAGTTTGAAGCTTGAATTGAACAAATTACAAAATTGTTTATTTTATAAAATTGATTGATAAGTTGTTTAATATATTTATTTAATTTAGTATATTTTTTATTCCCAGACCTAAGCATTGTAAATAAAAATTTTAAAACCAATCAAGCAATAGAATTTAGGATCTTAGGAACAAGTGCTGTTAGTCGTTAGTGTAGTAGTAGTATGTAGTAGTGTAGTGGTTGGTAGTTTCTAGTAGTCTAATCTGTTAATGTTCGTTAGTGTTATCTGTTATTTATTTCAATTAGTAATTAGAATCAGTAGAGTTTAATTTTAGTTTAATTATTAGAGTTTAGTAATTTAATTACTAATTAGTCGTCGTTTAGTGTTGTTACAGTTTATGAGTTAAGTGTTGTTGGTGGTTCACAAAAAATTTTTTTTATTTAAAATGCAAAAAGATACTTAACCGTCATACAGCAATATCTATCCTAATACAGCATCTAGTATCACCTTTTAAAACATTTTGAAATTTTAAATAAAAGCAATATTCCGAAATTAGTAAATATACGATCGTAACCTTTGACTTGGGCGATAAAAAATCACCCTCCAATTTCCCTCCGAAAATAAGCTTCTTGTTCGACCGTCAAAAATGAGCGAAGGCCGTTTTATTTATTCTAATTATATGCAATAAACTCGTAAAACTTTTTACCTTTTACCTAAGTTTACTTTTAAAAATAAAATTTTAAAAATCGAACCGCAAACATCAAACTTTTGTTGAAAAATAAATAAATATCTCAAGCAGTTACAAACTTTACGTGAAAGTACTTTTGAAATCCACTTTTTAAGCCACTAAAATTAGATTAACGTTTCCAAAATGTCGAAGATGGAAGGTTGTTTTAATTAATTTCCTTTTCAACTTTTTTAACTTAACTAAATAAATACTTTTAAATGTTTTCAACACATATCTCATCTGAAACTGACTCACCTGTGTGGTTTTTTAAATTTTTTTAAATTAAAAATTTTTTAAAAATTAGTTTAAATTGAATTAGTGGCAAATGTTTTATTGAAGTTTTATTGATCGGACTAAAAAAGTGAAAAGAAATTTTTTAGACATTCTTTGGTAAATACTTGAGTAAATACTAGAAACTAGACTAAGTAATTCTTTAAAACTTTATAGTTTAAAGTTGATAAAATAAAATAAAGTAAAGTTAATAGATAGGGTAAATTAAATTAATCTGTAATGAAAATCTTTACTGACATTGATTTAAAAGACATGATGCTGTCCATTATTGTTGAAATTTTTAATCAATTAATCATAATTATTATTTTTTTCTTTTTCAGATTTAGTTTTCAATCTAAAAGTAATTATTTTTTTTTATTGTATATATAATAAAAGAAATAATTTGCCAGCAGTATTTTAAAAAAAATTCAAATATTAATAATTAACTCTTTCAATTGAAAATAATTTTGTTTAAGTCATATAAATATTATAATTAACTAATTATGCCAATGCCAATAAATAATATGTATTGTTTCTTTTTAGTGAATTGTTTTATTGTTATTAAGATTTTTTTTTAAATATCTATTCAGTTTACAGTCAAACAGCTAGAAAGAATGTCCAAAAAGTCTGAGAAAGAACAAAAAGTGCAGGAAGCCAAAATCAAAAAGGTCTGTTTATTGAGAGAATTTAAAAAATTGTGATAAACTTTTTATTCAAATTAACATTAGTTTTGTATTTAATTTATATGTCAAATTTATCCATTATTAATATTTCATTGTTGAAATATTTATGAATAAATAGCATTAAAATAAATAAGTTAATTAAATTCAAATAGACAAAATATAAGACCGCACATAACAGATTTTCCCATCAAAATTAATGTAACAATTATGGTAGAAATTTCAAATAAATTGAATAAGATAAATTAATAAAACAGAAATATCAGTGTAGTAGGTACATTGCTGTAGTGTAATATTTATAAAAACATGTTTAGCTAACAGAATTTCTGCATTAAATAATCAAATTATACAGCTAAAGAATGGTAAATAACTTCTAACAGGTTCTATTGTAGAGAAATTAACTACAACAAACAAATTATAACAAATTTTTTAATGAATAACTTTTAAGTTGAAAGAAATTCTTTGTTTCACTTAATCAGGCATTGCAGACAAAGAATGTAGAAACAGCCCAGGTTTACGCTGAGAATGCGATCAGGAAAAAGAACGAGGGACTGAATTATTTAAGAATGGCTGCCAGAGTCGATGCCGTTACCTCCAAAGTTCAAAGTGCTATGACCATGAAAGATGTATGTTTGTGTGTGTGTTGGTTTGTTTGGTTTAGTTGGTTTGTTTGTATGTTTGTTTGACTATTGTCTATTTTCAATGAAATAAACGATTTTCAGAAAAGCTGTATGTTTGGGTATGTGTTTGGTCTGTTTGTATGTATGTTTGTTTGTATACATATATATGTTGTTTGTTGGTTTGTTTGGTTGGTTTGTATGTTTGTTTGGTTGTATATATGTTGTTTGTTTGTTTTTTTGTATGTTTGTTTGTTTTTGTGTTTGTTCGTTTGTTTGGTTGGTTTGTTTGTTTGTATATATGTTGTTTGTTAGTTTATGTGTTTGTTTGTCTCTATGTTTGTTTGTAAGCTGTATGTCTGTGTTTTTATGTTTGTTCTGTAGTGTTATGTTTGTTATCTTACTTCAGATCGATTAAAGAGATAATTTTTTTTAGATGACCATTTTCAAATCATCCATTCCATTTACTGACCTAAGGTCACCAAGAAGATGGGCGAGGTCACGAAAGGGTTAGACAGAGCACTGGCCTCTATGAATCTAGAACAGGTTAGTTGGTTGTTGATTGTTTGTGAAGGTTGCTGGTCTGTGACCTGTATGCAAAGTTTGAAGGTTGTGAAGTTATATGAAAAGTTTAAATGATTGAAGTGTTAGAGATAATTAATTAGGAATTGTAATTAATTAATTAATTAATTATAAATCGGAAAAGGTCTCGAAAATAATGGAAAAGTTTGAGCAGCAGTTTCAAGATTTGGATGTCAGGACATCAGTGAGTTTGGCTCGTCTCGTCATCTCCTCATCATCATCCTCATCACCATCCTCATCATCCTCATCATCATCCTCTTTAAAAATAATAATCATCCCATTATCATCATCATCATCGTCATCGTCGTCATCGTAGTCCTTATCGTCAAAATCGTCATCATCAACGTCTCCACCCACAGACAGTAGAAGACGCCATGGGGACTGCCACGACTCTGAGCACCCCCCAAGACCAGGTGGAGGCACTAATTAGGCAGGTGGCTGCCGAAAATGACCTCGAGATATCGGAAAAACTGGCCGAGTTACAACCGCACACCTCGACTATCAAGTCTGCAGATAGGGAGAGGGAAGATCAGTTGGAAAAGAGGTTTAGGATGAATTTTTTTAGTATATATTTGTTGTTTTGTTTGTTTATGTGCGTGTGCTAGTAGGCGTTTGTGTGTGTGTGTGGGTGTGTGTGTGTGTGTGTGTTTATTTACGTGTGTTTTTCCATTGACGTTTTAAATAGTTCATGGCAGTTATTAATAATAATTATTATTATAGAAAAATGAAATGATGATAAAAATTAATAGTAGTTATTAATTTTTACATTTTTAAATAAATTTCATAGATTCAACCTTATTTTTACACTCAATCACTCACACACAGACTTGCTGCCTTGCGAAATTGAAGGAATAAACAGTTCACAGCGTCATCGTCATAATTATTATTACTTTTGTTACTATTATCATTATCTTATTATTATTAATTATATTATTAATAATTATTATTTATTTTCAACATCATCTCAGCCATTAATTCTATTGCCAAGTATCCATTGATTTTAATGTCTGCATTGTCTTTTATATGTATATATATATATTACAATTATGGTTATTATTATGATTACTATTTAAGTTGCTTTTTTGATTATTATTATTATTATTATTTGTTTATCGTCACCAGAAAGTTTCGATTTGCCATTAAATACATTATTCGTCTTCGTCGGTTGTATATATTCTGTAAATTTGGGCAAAACAACTATGATATATAGTACGAATATGTATATGTGTGCGTGTTATTAATTTCCTTCCAACTTTTAACTTTTCAAATCATTCATTTGCGATCGAGGCTGGTCACTATGCAACAGCAAGACCAGACGCCTTAACCATCGAGCCATGTTGTAGCCGCTCGTTTGAATGGAGTAACATACTTCTTCCGAATATGGACTATGAATTATTTGTTAATCTGTCTGGCTAGTTCTGATGTAAGAAATATTCGTTTCATAGATGAATTGTCACCTAAAAGTTTAATTTAAAAACTTAAATTACGTTAATTCTAGAATCACTTTTCTAGTTTATAGAATATTTCGTTAATAAGACAGGCTCAATGCTCTCATTTCTTGATTTTTATCTTTTTATTAGGATATAACACCTATTTTCGGTTGATTTATATTTTAATTTATTTAAATTAAAACACGGATTTACACTTGAATAAATCTCTTTTCTTGACGACTTCCATTCAATTGTTACTGCTACAGCCGTGACCGGTACGGGTACCAAAGCCGATGTTGAAAAGTATCACGGATACCGTATCGGAGAAGTATATCGATATCTCGAAGTATTGCCGATATCTCGAAGTAATGCCGATATCGTATCGAGGATACCGATATCTCGAAAAGTATCTCGAATACAGTACCGGTATTAACGTTGCTTCGGTATTAACAATCCTGATAGATGATTTATGAGTAGTGAATTAATGTTTTATCATATCAACTACTACAATATTCGCACTCTACTGTTTCTAACCACATTTCGTCTTTATCGTATCGGAAAGATTACGAAATTCATTCATTTGAATGCGGTATGGGCAGGTGGGCATTGTTAGTCACTTTTACACGTATTCTTTTCATTTGTATTTCACGTACTGATACCATGGATAATAATTGAAATTTTAACACAAAAGCAAATGAAAAAATTAAATAACCGTCTATAGAGTTTTTTTTCTGTAAAAAACGAATTTTCAAAAAAAAAAAAATTTAACCGTGCACAAATAGTAAAGAATAAACGTATAATAAACAAATAATAAACCAAAAAATGACGCAGCCAATCAGGCGCGAGATTTATTCTAGCGTCATTTATCCACCAATCACTGTCATTCAATTCCAAACCAGCCAGCCAATGAGCATTAAGCCAAAATATTTGCATAAACATATGTACAATCAAATTACCTCATTAATAGGATAATCCTATTTAATGTTTTAAGTAACCAGAAAGTGATTAATTAAAGGTTAAAGTTCATTCATACTTCTTTACAGCAATTGTTTCAGAGGTATCAATAAAACACACACACAAAATAACACATTTGTATATATACATGTATATATACATATACAGACATACACACAAAGTAGCACACACACACACACACACAAAATAACACATTTGTATATATACATATATATATACATATACAGACACACACACAAAATAGCACACACAAACACACACACAATCTTATACACAGTGTATAAACAAATATTAGACATTCCAGCTCAAGAAAACACAGTTCATTCATTTAAACAATTAATTAAATTTCCAGAATAATGATAAATCACACACAGCAGGCAGACACAAACAACACACTCTTCTTCTACAAGTTAAATACTTAGCAAAACTTTACATTTACTCAATTAAATACATAATTTACAACTAATTGTATTATACTAATTATAAAAATATAATAAGTTATACCTGTATTTATCAGTTCAATACAGGTAACACACACACACACACGCGCACACATACATATACCACATATGTATGATATAGCATATTTTACACTATAAACACATAAAATATATGCTTACATATGATACAATATCAGTCAAATAGTATCACCGTCTCATTCATTCCTTATTTGTCACCATCACCATCATCATTTATGACGTCATCATCAACATCTCATCATAATAACCACCACACAGTCATCTTCATCATCGTCGTCATCATCATCTTCTAGAGCCCTCTCAAACTGCTCCACCGACCATCCTCATCATTACAGCCAACAAAACGCCATTACAAACACGCCAAAACCACAGCCGTCGTCAGCGTGACGTCATCAATCGTTATTTAAATTTCTTTTTCCCGCCACTTCCGGCGTTGCCCTTATCATCAAAAGCGCTCTCCAGCTGCTTCTCAAAAATCCTGGCGGTATTGCAAAAGCCGAGCTTGGTCTTGTTGAACGAGTTTGGGCCAGACGGTGTTGGTGTGTCCCTGGCATGGAGGTTTTTGGAATAAAATGACATCGACATGAAAATTTAAAATGAAAATGATGATATCAACAACGCTAAAAAAGCATAACAACAACGTCATCTCGACAGTATCTGTAACATCCGCAACAACAACTTCAAACAAGCACATCACTAAACGATGATGAAAGAAAACCACATTATGAACAGTGGCAAGAGACAAGACAACTGAAAATATACTAGGAATGTATTTCCACAACCACAACATTGTCACATCAACTACAACTACAGATCAACAACAACAACAGCAACAATGACAGTAACAAAATCAGCATTATATCAATACAAAAACAACACCAAAACCAACATCAATACATCAACACAACACACAAGGACAAATACATCAACACACAACACAATACAACTAAAGCATCAACAACAACGACATACTTTCCAATATTTCTCATTCTCATCTTGGCCTCTGGGGGCATATCTTCTTCCTCATCTGACTGAAATAAATAATTATAATTAAATTATAATTATAATTAAAAAAGTTAAAATTAGACATAACTATTAATAATTATAAGACAATTATGAATAGCCGACCAACCAACCAGCTAACAAACCAACAAACAAGCCAACCAATCAACCAGCTAGCCAACCAACCAACCATTTATCCAACCAACCAACCATTCATCCAGCCAACCAACCAATCATTTATTCAACCAACCAACCTACCAACCAGCCATCTAACCTCATCATCCCCATTAAAAACTTCCGCCACTGTTTTCTTCTCAGCTGGTCGTTTAGTTGCTGTTAATTTGCTCGCCTGTTTAGTGTTGTTAAATTAGAATTGTTAAAAATTAGGAAAGGCTAAGAGACTGAGAGAGGGAGGAGAGAGGGAGGAGAGAGGAAGAGAGATGGAGAAAGGGAAAGAGGGAAGTAAATACGGAGAAAAACATGGAAAAGAGAGGAGTGTAACGAAACAAAGAATGAACAAAATTGCTTATACATTAAAAAATAATTGAGAAGAGTTAGAAAATATCTGAACCAAATTATCATTAATGACAAAAAGAACCAAAATAAATATATATAGATTACAAATTTATAAAAACACACAAAGATATAATAATAAACGAACTGTAGTTGACAGATTCATTTTAATCATCATCGACTTGTTTGGCCGCTTCAGCAGTCCGTTCGACTTTCCATCCGCATCCTGTTCTGTCTGGGGTGACATTTTCGACGGAAGTAAAAACGGCTTTGACGATTTTGCCACCGGCATTTTCATTGTTGGTGATGATGATAATGATGATGTTGGTGGTGCTGGTAATGCTGTTGGTGGTGGTGGTAATGATGTTGGAGGTGGCGGTAATGATGTTGGAGGTGGTGGTAATGATGTTGGAGGTGGGGGCAGTGACGACGGAGGAGGCGGAAGTGATGATGGTGGTCGCGGTAACAGTGGAGTCTTTTGTAAAGATGGTGACGAAGATTTATCAACCAATCCCATCCCAGGTGCACGGCCTGGCATGGTCATGATGGGGTAGGCCGTCGTAGATGTCTGCTGGATGTGAGAAGATTGATCCCCTAAATTTTTGGTCTGTTGCTGCTGAAGTTGGGGCATGACCATGGAAGGAGCCCTGAACGCCATCTGTCCTGGGTACACCGTAGAATATCGCTGCAATCCGGGATAGTTGGTTCGCGGTTGAGGCTGCGGCGGAAGAGATAGTAGAGGCTTTTTCGACGTACCACCAGAGTTGGTGTTGCTTGGAGAATCTTGTTGGGACATTTTGCAACAGAGACAACAGTGTGAAGAAATAAAAAACTATTCGGAACAAAAAATTAAAATTTTAATGTAAAAATTAAAAAGATAATTTATTATCGATGAATTATTTTTCAAATTGAGCAAGTTTTAAAGCGGCGAATCGTTCAATTGCTTCAAAAGAAAACAAGGTAACTGCTAAAAGCCATTGAAAACCTTTTATCGGCCATCGAAGCATAGAATGTATGACAGCGTAGCATAGTTAGTATGATTGGACCATAAATCAATCAATCAATTCAATCAATCAATTAGCTTATAAAGCGCTATTTCCGCGATGTTCAACAGCGCTCCTCAATGAATTTTGAAAACAGATGGGTCTTAAGATCCGCTCTGAACTTCGCAAGTGATGGAGAAGTAGTCAGAGAAATAGGTAGAGAGTTCCAGAGAAAAGAATCAGAAAAAGCAAAGGCGTTAGCTAGCAAAAGAGTGTTTAACACGAATTAAGAAGAAGCGAGAAGAAGAAGACGATCGTAAACCGGGGCGTTTAGGTTCAATTAATATATCTGATTAATACTTAGGAAATAATTAAGATTGAGACTTATACATGAACGTGCAAATTTTAAAAATTATTCTATATTTTATAGGTAGCCAGTGCAAGAGAACACTTATTGATTTCATTGGTTCCTATCATATATATATATATATATATATATTATATTCTGGTTTCTATGAAATATATTAAAATGTGAATATAAATAATTGTTTATAAGATAAAAAAAAGCTGTATAAATAGGACGACATACGAAGCGAAGACACGTTTTACAGAAAGTTACGAAGTTTTACGGTTGAAGTTTTGCAAGCGCGGGGTTTTTACAAGTTGGGTTCATCCGTTTACAAGTGTGCGATTATGAAATAACTCATTTTGTAATTACTTGTTGGTATTTCCGCTCGGCTTCTTTAATAAATTCGTATTGGACAATTTATCATTCGAATTGATTCTCTATCGGGTATACGAACTCTGTCGGTTGTAAACAACCCCAGCGAATTTATGACAATATATATATAAAGGTATGTAAACCCAAGAATTCAACTAAACTTTATAATGGAAGAACACACTTGGAAATAGATTGAGCTCTACCGTACCATGTATTTTATTAAGATTTTATCTAATATTTCAGTGAAATAGTTTTTCTATAATAACTGAAATAAGTTTTCTGAGACAGAACATTCTATTATAACTGCGAAATTATAAGTCGATAAGGTTCACAGTTAATATCATTTTAGTTCGTCAACTAAATAGAAGTAAAATCCCTTGGCAAATATTCAATGTTGGCAATCTGTACTACTTTTTCTACCTGTTTTAGTCAATTGCAGGTCCAACCAGACCTTTTCCGCGGATTCCTTGTACAAAATCTTTTAAATAATCGAAAATTTATTTAATTTTTATTTATTTAATTTTATATTTATTTATTCAATTTTCTAAAAATCATTCACTGACAGATAACGTAACGTAACGTAAGATATCATAACATAACTAAGATTTTTTTATAGTGATCCAAGAAGACTTTTTTTTAAATATCCTACTTTTGCCAAGTTTGCTTTAAAGTTATTAGTTGTTTCTACGCATATTATTTCATCACCCAGTTTGTTTCACTCGTTGACAACTCTGCAGTTGAAAAAATGTCGCTGATTCCAAATTCTCCTTCATAGTGATGATTTAGCATCCTGATTCAAATCTCATTTTGTTCTTTTTTTTAATGATGTCAAACCACAAACTTTTAATCTGTCTTAATATGGCATACCGCGACACTCCTTTATCATTCTCGTTGCCCTCCTTTCAATATTCTCGAACATATGTTGTCCTTTTGTAAATCTGGATTCCAAAGCTAAACACAGTACTCCAACTTAGGTCGAACAAATGCTTTATATAGGTCCAACATGACGATCATATATCTGCTTTTTACTCTTCTTTTTATCATACCCAAAGTCCTCTTTGTACTTTTAGTTGCCTCGTTGCATTGCCGTGCTACCTTACCGTTCCGATGAATCATCACCCCTAGATCCTTTTCCTCCTCTACATTTTTTAATGGTGTGTTTCCAAGTTTGTATACGTTTGCCTTGTTGTTCGCTCCCATGTGTATGACTGCATATTTGTTAATATTGGTACTTACTGTTTGCACTTTTCCTCCTCTACATTTTTAGTGGCGTGTCTCCAAGTTTAAATACGTTTGCCTCGTTGTTCGCTCCAATGTGTGTCAGTGCACATTAGTTAGTGTTGAATACCATCTGCCAATCCTCTGCTCAGATCAGTGCCACTCAAAAATTAGCAAATAAAAATATAATAAAATAAAGAAAAGAGACAGAATAATGTTAAGTAGGTACCTTATAGTAAAAATGAGGTACCTATACCTACTATACATACATACCCTACGTATAAAAAATGATATTCAATTGTAATATTGATAGCAACTCCATAATGGGAGCAGTAGCGGATCTAGAAATATATAATGGGATCTAGGATGTATAGGTACCAGGAAACATTCCTTTTTACATCAGTTGCAACATGTAAGAAATTATTTCATTAACAAAAGTTTTTACAGATTTTTGTATAAAAATGAATCCAGGTGACGTTAAAGTCTATAGAAAGTGCATCGCTTTTCAAGTATATTACAATCAATCTAAAGATAGTGGGATTGTATGATTGTAGTTTTAGGAATCCAGTTCTTAATCCAACCAAATGAGTTTAACAAATGAAAATGAATGAACTGGTTACTTCCAAATTTTTCCATTTGGGTACGGCGTGTTTTTTCTCTATTAAATCATTCCAAACTATTTTCTGCAAAGATTTTTGAATCGTTATTTTTAGCTTGATTCACTATAAATTAAAAATAATGTAAAATGAACTAATGTTTTATCGTTGCAGCCATTTAGATGACTATCTATTTTTTCAAAAGTATAATTAAAATTAATGACCATCCAAATTTACTTTGAAAAAGTTGTGGTTTTTGAAGTTTTCAACAGCATTTTCAACGTCTGAGGTTGACATTAACTTGTGGGTTTTCAAAATTGTTAATTAGAATTTATTAAACATTAAAATAAAACCAAGTTTAAAATGTAAAATGAATCAAAATTTTTGAATATTATTATTTCATTTATATAAATTACATAAAATGTTAGGAGGCTAGTAATACAGTATTCTAAAAAATTAATTCTGCCAATATTTCTGAAACAATTTATTAAAATTGAAAGGACGAACTACATACGAATTACCGCCAAAAATTCAATTGAATATATGAAATACTATACTGCATCATTTCGTATGTTGAGAACCTTCTTAATCAAGTCTATCCCACCATCTTCAAATTGGTTGTAGCATGAATTTGAACGGCCACCACTTAAGTCTTCGTAGATCACAAGTTTCAATTTGAGATGGTAAGGTAACAGTGCCTTAGGCTTTTGTTTAATAAAATTAGTTATTTTTAAGTTTGAGCGGGGTGATGGCCTAATGGTCAAAAGCGCCTGGTCCTGTTACGCAGTGACCGCGTTCGAATGCGACAGAGGGTACCTCGTCTATCACATCCTCTGTGTGTGACGCGTGGTTTTTGTTTAGCGCCCATTCATATGAGCCGTCTGTGTTTTAGGAGGGTGTTATTGATACTTTAACTTTAACACTTTTTAAAATGTATTTATAAACTTGAGAAAATTCATTAACATAATTTGAAATTGTTTTATTTTATTTACTAAAATCAAGCTGTAAGAAACACAGAGCAACGGAAAATTCAGATAGAAAATACATGGCACGCATAAATAATGTGGAAAAGACATTTGCTGGAATTAGATTTCAGTTTAATAACATTATTATATTTATATAAAATTATATTAATGCTAGATCTACAAAAACGTTTTTTAGATTATTCAAATTCGAAGCAAACCTCTCCATAAATCATTTCGTACAGACAGCCAGCCAGGCCTTTGAAATCAATGGCAGCAATTTCGGTAAGATCATCTTGGCATTTGCATATTGTGGAATGATCAAAATCGGCCAATATGGCATACCCAGCATCGTCCAAGTAAATGTTTCCTAAATGGAGATCTCTTTGGTTAAATTTGGAGACAAGAAATCAGGAAAATCTCAGGAAAATTATCTCTGAAAGTTGACTATATAAAATTCATTTTTGTCTTTGAGATTTTATTCGCAAGCTGAGTTAAGCTACTTTAATTTTTTCATTGAGAATAAGCAACAAGAACTTGACTCAAATGAAGCCCAGCCAACAAATGAAGACAAAACCCAGAACAAATGAAGTCAAAAACTTTCATTACATTTGAATGAGGAGTGATTAAATCGAAATGTGGTGTATATTCGTCGATGAGATATAGTAAAAAAACTGAACGAGCATAAGATAAAAAATACTAAACTTGGTAATATTGAACAAATTTACCCGTGCACAACATGATGTTGGTGCAGAAACTGAAGACCCAGCAATGCGCACGCCGAACAGAAACTGCTCTTCTCGAAATCAAACTTTTTCTCACGAATTAAGCGATTTTTCAGACTTTGGTTTTTCATGTAGGGTGTTGCGTGAATAACGTGACACTGCGAATAATAAAACTGATAATTTAAAAATTACCTCAATTTATGAAAACGCGGCGACCTCAATGTTTTATGATCTTATTTTGTATCTTTCGGTATGAACGCTCGAAAGATATAGCATAAGAGTTATGGAAAACACCAAAATGGCCATTTTTAAATTTATGAATTGATTAGGAAAATTTAAATGTTTAAACTGGAAGTTTTATGAAGCCTTCAAAATTGATAACGAAGTTACTAGGCGGCAGTCTTTTGAAAGTTTCCAATTCATTATTAGAGGATTTTATACCGCCGTCGTTTCCCATGCAGCACTTTAAAGCGTACAACTTCTCAAATTTCTTTCCTAAAATTATCTAAATTTTTAAAAATAAACCTTTTCTCTTTACAAATCTCTAAATTGTATTGAATAAATGCAAAACTGTAGGCCAACCTTGGAACATTTGTTCGCCTTTATAACGCCTAGAACCACATATTCGCCTATATCCATTTTTGTTTGTTTTGTTATTTAACGTCTGTTATTTTTTATACCAATTTGTAAACGTCATTGTTCGAGATCTTATGTTTAATGAAAATAATTAATATTTTTGTCCATTTAATGTGGTTTTACTTTCTTGCGCTATATTCTTATGATTTAAATGTTCGCATTATATGTAATGTATATAAATTATGCTATATTTTTAGCATTGCTCTTCTGGAAAACTTAAATTTTTTAAATTAGCGTTTTATAAATAGCGAAATATTATTACTAATAATAACAGGATTAAAACAACCGCTATGTTTTGTATGAAATTCTATTGTTTACTAATAAAACTCATCTGCAAATGCAAAATCAATCTATCCCAGGGGTGGGCAAACTTTTTGCTGTGGGGGCCGCATTGAGAACTTTTTTACCTTTGAAGAGCCGCATATGTACTTAAATAGCAAATTTTTTCGACCCGGGGGAGAATTTTTTTAAGATTTGTGGCTCCTTTTTAGGTCCTAATGTCTAGCTGACAACTTTTTTTGGCAAACAAGGCCTCGCCGGCCGCTTAAAATAGGTCGTAGTTTGCCCACTCCTGATTTATGAGAAACTTTGTCTTGTATAATATGCCTAAAGTATGTAACAACATCAAAATACCTAACGACCTGTTTGAAATAACCCCTGTCGGACCAAAAACATGGGCTTTTTTCCTAAATTCAAAAATGTTCCTGCCTGATTTGTTTGATTATTATTATATAATAAAATTTGACAACTTTTATTTTTTCATCTCATTGAATTCTTTCCTAATTAACTGGTTTGCCAGAGTAAGAGGTAATCGTAAGAGTATGAGAATATCGTGAAATAATTGTCACAAAATATTTCGTTTTGCAATAAAAACTATTTTTAACATTAACCTAAACTTTAAAAAATAAATCTAAAAGGCTAAAAACCTCCATCCCTAGAGAGACACAGAAAAAAGTTCGCTGCTTTCAAAGAACAGCGCAACCGCAAGCAAAGGTAAAAATCCAAAGTGGCAGTTTTGGAAGAGGGGCAGTAAGGGCAGTTCAGTCTCGAGTAAATGTTCCTCCGTCACAGAAGACCAAATCAACGACGTAAAATATTGACTAGCTACTTTACGTTTAAAGCAAATGAATTTTTTTTACAGATTCTTGAAGATTTTGAACGTTTTCATCACCAATTAATCGTAATCATATAATTAGGTGAATAAGTTATACGACGCGCGTAAATTGAAAAAAAATGCGTTCACAAACTTGCTATTACATTTAAATTGTATTGAAGTTTGTTAATACCTCTGGGAAATATAATTTTTTGGGGTATTTTTTGGCGGTCAAAAACATTGACGGTATGGGGCTTTCTGAGTTGATTTAAAAATGTTTCACTTGTTTTTCTGTCTGAAATGTTAAAGAATGTTCACATTTGTTTCTGTATTTAACAATTAATTGGTTGATAGGATGGGGTAAGGGGTTTCCATTTAGCTCCTGGATATACACGATGGGGTGACGGCCAATGTACCTGGCATTAACTTTTATCCATTCGAAAATTTTTTCACGAAATCAATTAAAATAACCCCATAAAAAAGTTAAAAGATAAAAATTAAACCATCACCATCACACCCGCAAACATATAAACAGATATTGAACGTGATGAAGATCAACATGGAACAGGTGGTAGAGAGGGAGAAAGAGATAGATGACCTTCATAGTAGGGCAGGTCATGACCTAGACGATGGGGCGGATGATGGTGTAAAATCTGATGTGATTGTTGGTGGTGGAAATTATGCTGCTAGTGGTGGTGGTGTTGGGGGTGGATACGTTGGTGTTGATAAAGTTGGTAATGATTTCAAAGGGCCTTATGGGGTCAGAGGTTAAGATATTTTCATAACTTGAAAAAGTTAATAATTAGCTAAATATAATATTTTAGTAATTTTGTTCTTCTGGTGTAAAAAAACTTTAACTTTATTAACACTTTTTATGGAAAAAAATGACTTAACCAATGACGCAATGGTTCATTCAGTGATGATGCAGAAATCCATCTAACTAGACCATGGATATATATATATATATATATATACACAATATTCTATAAATTCTACCGAATGTTTGGCGTTAATATGTTTGTAGTTCGTTTTTTCAATTTTTCTCACTAAAGTTTTTTGTTGAACGTTTAGTTTATTAAAATTCAAAATAAACTTATTTTCCGAATTCATGCTGCAAATAAGGCCATATTTCGATTCCGAAGGAATCATCATCAGTGCTTTCTGCTGTTTATATAGGGAAATACTGACTTTGTCAAAATGAATTTAGATGGAGATTGACTTTGTCAAAGTGAACTTAGATGGAAATTAGGTGTCAGGTTTCTTTATTGGCTGGTCATCTTCTTTGGTTTCCTTTTTTTCATCGATAGCCTCATATTCTTCTTTGTCACTATTTACAATGCTAGTTTTTATTACTTCTTTGTTTTCGTTGTTGGTTAAGCGCCGGGTTGGAAGTGAGGTTGTCATTTTTTGTTGTATATTTATTTTTGGTTTATTGATGTCAAATAGGACTGCTTCTGCAAGATGCGTGTAGTTGCTGTTCTGGTATATTGTAAAAATTATATATATATATATATATATATATATATATATATATATATTACAATATTCTATAAATTCTACCGAATGTTTGGCGTATATGAGAAAAATCGAAAAAACGAACTACTAACATATTAAGAGAAAAATCGAAAAAACGAACTACAAACATATTAACGCCAAACATTCGGTAGAATTTATAGCAGAATATTGTAAAAATTATGGTCTATTACCAATATATATATATATATATATATATATATATATATATATATATATATATATATATATATATCCCTCTAACTAAACGGCCAGCCAATACAAATTTATTTAAAAAACTTTTTCAACACAGATGATCTTCTGAAGGGAGCTGCCCACTATCACACGACGACCCACAACATACAACAAAAGTACTGGTGGCAGGGTATTAAGGTTGGGTATTTGTGTACCGGGTATCATTTCGTATTGCTTATTATGTATTCTGTATGAGTCTTGGGCGTTGTTTTGTAATGTGTATTCTGTATGAGTCTTGGGTGTTGTTTTGTAATGTGTATTCTGTATAAGATAGTCTTGGGTGTTTTTTCCTGGGTATTTTTATATTTAGAATTTGGTCTAGGGAAGTGGCCGTTCTAGACAACTTCGATGGGGAAGACAAAATTTTGACGGGGGCACGGAGGCCAGCCCCCTATAAATCCGCCACTCGTCTAATTTGTTTAGTATTAAGTATTTTTTTCGGGAATTTGTGTTGGGTATTTTATATTGAGTATTCCCTAGTGAATATTCTGTATTAGGTCTTCTGATACTGGGTCATTCATAGTTAATTCGATACGAATGTTAATAATCTACCAAGTAACACTGTTGAACATTTTTTCATTTTGGTTAATTTGTTATCACGTTTTATAATCTTTGTCGGCATTATCCAATTTTTTTCATGTTTTTTTTTCAAATTTAAATTAATTCCTTTCAGTTTTGGGTCATTGTCGCAGCAATAGTTATTGCAATTATCTTAGTCCTAATTCTGGCAGGTTGGTGAAATTTTTGATTCACATTTTTGTTTAAATCTCATGTTCAGTGATTGAATGATTGAATAATTGATCGGTTGATTGAATAATTGATCGGTTGATTGATTGATTGATTGATTGATTGATTGATTGACTGACTGATTGACTGACTGACTGATTGACTGACTGACTGATTGATCATTCAACACACACAGATATTCATCGATATTGTCGAAATAATGAAATTCGACAGCAAACAGAGTCGCTATTTAAAAAATAACTAAACAATATTAGAATAATTATTGAATAATAGTTAAATGATAATGAAATATTAATTAAATGACAAATTGAAATCCACAACAGCCTACCTCATCTTCCGAAAAGATCTAAACCCAAGACCGCTACAGAGTAATGGTCAATATTTTGGCAACGAAGCGATATTGGTGAATCCAACTTCATTCCACAATCAAGTCCTCATGGACAAAGGTATTTCACGTAACACTTCTAATCACCATCAGCCGTTCCTAAGCAATAGCATCGATGAATTGGACAGTTTCCAGGCTGATGATGACCGCAATATTAAAGGTTTTCCAGTTGATGATGACCACAATGTTAAGAGTCTCCAAACTGATGACGACCGCGGTATTAAAAGGATTAATAATGGTAATAATAATAATACTAATCACGAAAATATGGAATACAATTTTGACTGGGATGATGATGCTGAGTACAACAACAATAAAAATCATTTAAAAAAAATTAATAAGAATAATAACAAAAACAACAACAACAACAATAATAATAATAATAATAACAATAATAATAATAATAATAATAATGATCAAGAAATAAGTAATTATTACACTGATAATAATAATAATAAGCATAATATAAATATTAACAACGTGAACAACAACAATAAGAAAAAACATAAAAATAATAATAAAATTCATAATAAAAGTAAATATGATCACATCAAAATTAAAGCTAACGATGATATATTTTACGACACCAGAGAGAAACATTCGTTTCGAGAACAGCCTTCATCATCTGTGTAATCAAATTTAAATATTCAACAACCACATGTAACTAACTAATTTGAAAACCTAAAGAATTTAACAAACGTGTTTTTCAATAGTTTAGTTTTGGAGATATAGTTTAGATAAGGAGATGTGAGAGCAGGTCTAACTTCATTATTATTTTGGATGTAAAAGATTTGTTTATTTGAAATATTTTTATTAGAAATACATTTTCATAAATCCTGAATTCACTGACGTTTTTAGAAACGCAAAATAAGGAAAAAACATTCAGCCTCGATTTAGTTCAATTGAATTTAGGAAATTAGGCATCTGATTGAACGATCCAAAGTAGAGTTGTAAAGTTGTTCTTATAAGTATTCCCTATTAATCATCGACCTCATTAAAATTCGCAACATAAATTTGCATAAATTAAAATTTGCAACATGGTTGAGAACTGCAAGTCGTGTAGGATTTTACGAAGCCAATTAGTAAACCGCACATCTGATAGCAGGGAACTGAGGAGCAAGGTGTTAATCTTTTTTTATAGTGCACCTTCACTAAATAATGTTTGCTTCTTTTCAATGTTGAAAATTATCTAACCTTTAAAATTTTAAATAAACTTGAAAATAAAATATTCGCTTGCGAGTTAAAACTCTTTCAAATTTCATTCTCTCTACCTTTTGCAAAATAAAATCTAGGTAACATCTATAATTTAACAAACAAACCTCATAGATATAATGAAGATAGATATACTATCTAATTGTTTTTATTTACATAGATAGTTGTGTGGGCATTAAGTAAAACACTGCATGTAAGTTCGTCAACATGCTATCGACCTCTTTAAAACCATGATAAATGCTAATATCAAACTCATTAAGCAGGATGCGATTTTAAAAGCCTCCTAATTGAAAACGACAATATTCTGGTCAATATTCTATTAAAAGCTCTTACTATAAAATTTATGTTATATAAAAATTTAGGTTATTTGGTATTTGTTATCCAAGCCTCAGTAGCTTACAAAATTCATTCCATTCTTAACGATGGAAAAACTGTTAAATCAAGTTAATACAATTTCCTACAAACGAGGACGTTGCGACTCATTGTTTCCAACTCGCCGTTCGTACGACATTCAAAAAGTTCTGAAAGAATCAGAAGCCTGCCAATCTGTAACCGATATTTACTTTGCAGATGAAAGTGCAACTGGGGATGATAAAGGTGAGATATTTTGGCCGTAAACATATAAATTATAAGTGACCTTTTGTCAGATTAGCATCATCATTTTGGTCGTAAAAATATAAATTATGAGGAATCTTTTGTCAGATTAGCATCTTCATTTTGGTTGTAAAAAAATAAATTATAAGGAAGTAACAAGAATTGGCCTGATTGTTAGAACCAAATTGCTATTTTGGCTTTTAAGAATTACTCCCAAATTAGGATCTAATTTTTGGTTTGTATTGCATCGCAGGATTGGCTCGGCGCTTTTCGTGAATTCACTTAATCTATGTTAATGTTGGCAGCAGATTTTAAGCCCTACCAAACTGTTACTCATAATGTTAAAATAAAACCGTGATAATATTACAATATAAAATTATAACGAACGAATGAAAATTTTGATGGTGGATTAAATATTCATAGATAGCGCACATAATTTACCTTCAACAAATTCCACTTAGAAACTTCACTACCATCCCCCACCAAATGCAATGAACATCAGTTTGTCTCAGTTAAGTTTGGCAAAAGCCAGTTCATTTTGTGTAAGAAATTCAAAATAAGCAGGCTCTGGAAACAAGAACGTCATGTCAATGGAGATGGCCGTGAAGATTTACTTTTGACCGAAAAAAACTTGATGAAATCCATTGAGGAATTATCTATGATTGGGTAGGTGCTCAAACATTCGTTGATACGTTTCTAGTTAATTCAGTTTTTTCCAGAAAAATTTATTTCATTTTCGTTATTGGGTTGATTTAATTTGTTTTTGTGTTGTTAAGCACCATAAAACAAATTTGAACATAAAAATATTTTCATTTCAATTTTACTTTTTACTAAAGTGTGAAACATTGCACGGACAGCAAGCGGTCCGTTCTAAATCGTCTCATGTGGTTCATTTTCGTGTTGCTTGCTCTTTCCCTGGCATTCTACCAAATAAAAGACCGTCTGATGTACTACCTGACATACCCTACATCGACAGAATTTGACATCGTGCGTTCTGACATGACACTTCCCCAAGTTACAATTTGCAACCACAATAAAGTTAAGAAATCTTCAGCTGAACGTCTAGGTAAATAGAGTCAACATTTCAATGCGTTCTGAAAAATTATTATATTGTGTTACTAATTGATTCTAAGGTCTGGTGAAGTATTTCGAAAAAATAAGATCTGTCGGCGAAATTGATATTTCAGGCAAATATCCTGAACAGGAATTTGTCAACAACTCGGAACATATTCAGCTAAGAAAATTTTTATCTCCAGGACTTGAAGAGCTGGTGTTTGTTAGTTAGTTTTTAATTTTATTTGTGTTATCATTCTTGTCAACCAGCTGTGTTTAGCCCAAGGCTCTACTTGAGCTAAGCTTTGTCTCCGACCGGATGTCCGACTCTTCTTTATAATCAGGTCATATTTATTTTTCTAAGCTCAACGAACATGCGACTAATATTTAAAAAATCACAAGTGTATTTTTTTAGACTATTTAGGCTGATCCTAGAAGTATTTATGTTTATGCTTCATATGTTCAATTATGTTATATACGTATACATTTCCCAGCGCAAGCTTCTAAAATATTTTGCTGTTTTCTGAAGAATAGTAATTCTATAATAAAAAATTTTTTTATTAATGTTTAAGACAGCAAAAAATATCTGATTATTTAAAAAACTTATCATATAAAGTATAAATCGTCCCCTGGTTCATTCTGACCGCCATTTGGAAAAATATCAAAATTTGTCATTAATATTTCGTCCTTTTTTAAAAATCAAATATCTATTAAAAATCGATTTGGTTTTAAAATGTATTAGTGGATTAAGTCTGAGATAACTTATCAACATAATCAGTGCCTTTGGAATACCCTACCGTGCAGCAATGAAACTCTCAACACAACGTTCACAAATGTTGGACAATGTATTACCGTGAACCCAAGTATGAAAATTAATTGCATTCATTTTTTGTTTGTTCGATTATATGCAAGTAAACTTTGTTGAAATTTAAATTCACTTCTTTATTCACAACAACACTAACGTTCCATCCATTTCTGCCTCGTTTGCATTTAAAACCGTTAACCTAAAACTATTTGCTAGAGCGGCGGCTTAAAATACTTTTTCCCCTCTATAGGTTTTTAGCAAAAAAAGGAATGATGAACAAGGTAAAAAAGTCACTCACTGATAGCACTGAGTTTGAATAATATTTATTATATGAGCAAACTAATGGAGCATAGAAATGGTTCAAAATTTCGCTGCACTGATTAATAAAATAAGTTCACGAAACATCTATAAAATTCATTAACAGGAAAAACAAAAACAAATTCTTTGAACGGACCTGGTGCAACAGCGGGTCTGGTACTGGTTTTGTACGCTAACCGATCTGATTATCTGTTGTACAGGGATTTAGCTTATGGATTCAGTGTAATCATTTTATTCAATCTATGCTCTGTAATCTGCAGCGGCAAATAATGTTTTGTAACCGTTATAAAAGTCTGGATGTAATTTGAGGAAGTTAATTTTTTTGTAAATCATTTTGGTATAGGTCCTTGTTCATGAACCTCAGGAACCACCGCGAATGATGGAACTTGGTTTCAAAGTCAACCTTGATAATGAAGTCAACGTAGTCGTGTCAGTAACAAATGTTTGTAGGAGTTGAAATTATCGCGCGTGTAATTTAGATTTATTTTATAAATAAATTGTTATTAGATAGTTATATGAGATTGAAAAATTATTTATTGGGCTTCTAATAAATTTGGCTACGTCTGAAACTGAACCGGATTCTGGATTTTGGTCTGCGGACGTCAGACAGTTTGAGGTGTTTTTTAAAATGATTACCAACTAGCAAAAGGAAACATAAATTAATCTGTTCTTTATTTTACGTATTTTACATTTTAGCCTGCATTTTAAAATCCATTTATTCTTAACTTGTTTATAAAGCTTTTACAATACGCATATACTTCTTTGAAGATAAGCAGATTGAAACCACCACACGGAATTTGTAACGACCAGCCTGGCTACAACTGCGTCAAATGCCAAATGAGATGCACCACGGAGTACTTTATCAAATTCTGCGGCTGCAGATATATCTACATGGAAGGTTGCATATCATCGTAATTTTTAACTGTACATTCAACCTTAACGGCATTTTTAATTTTAGAGATTGGCAATGAGTCGAAATGTAGTTTCAACGAGGAAATTTCTTGCAATCTGAAAATTTTTGCAGCTCGATATTTTCAGAGGCTAGTTAAAAACGACTGCCACTGTCCACAGATGTGCAGAGAAATAATTTACCAAACATCTGTCACCGGGTCGAAATTCACTTTCACCGATCCAAATTTTTTTAAAAAACAATTTGGCCAATTATTACCAGAGTCAAGGGCGAGAGATTTTCTTTTTCTCCGCGTTTACCTGTCTAGTATGCAGTACACGAAAGTTTCTGCCATCAAGGCCTATTCAGAGATGGTGCTGTTGAGTGACCTGGGCGGAGCTTTGGGACTCCTTCTTGGTTCAACTTTCTTGACGATCGTCGAAATTTTTGAGCTCTTCTGGGATTTTTGCTGTCTGGTTTATGCCAAGAAGAAAAATTTAACAAAATACGGAATATATAAAAATTATTTATCGTGGAACAATATTTGTTTATGATAATATCAACTGATGACATAGGTTTTTTTGCTAATCGCATAATAATGATTTAACTAACAAACTAAATCAAACCTAAACTTTTATAACTAATTTACATGTTATTTTTATATGATTGTCCAAGTAACCGATGTATTATCTTGTAAATGCCCATGAATCGAAGAGAAGCCTACATTGTACGGAAATCTGTGTACTTAATACTTAAACAAGTATCATAATACAAGAAGTAACTTTATAGTTAAGTTATTACAACACGTTTGTGGTTTGTCTTTAAAATTTAACTAAAAAGCGCTAGAACATTAATAAAATTACTGAAATCTATATCAGCCAGCATCATCATTGTGATGTTTCTTTAATTTAAATTCAGATCAGATCGAACCGTGTCAGGCCAGCTGAGAATAATTAAACAACCAATTTTAAGATGTTAAAAAGTCAAAATTAAATATTCCCACATCTGATCTAATAATATTGGTACATTTAATGCTTTATATCAAGATGGAATAAAACAAAAAATAAATTAATGAAAATTTTGAATTGCATCCATCTTGAAGTGACTTTTTACGGCCAATTTCAAAATGAAGACTTATATTCTAACCTTAATCATAGGTGGGTGGGTATATTTTTTTCTGAGGGCTCTCCAGAAATTAATGGGTTATAGAGGGCAGCGTTTCCCTCAACCTATTCTAAAGCAAAATAATGCAAACGCATGACAAATTTTGTCACCTGAATCCAATTTCAGTAATTTTCATTTTAACGAAAAAAAAAATGTATTCGGAAAAATGTATGATATAAGGTTCGTTGAAGTAAAAGATTTTTGATCATCATCAAGAGGAAAAGCCAACACTTTTTAACTCAATTTTGACCTAATTAACCATCATTTTAACTTGATAAATCACGAAAGACGGAATAATTGAAACATGATGCAAGTGAAAGAGCAACCAACTTTTATTTAATTTACAATTTTCGCTTCGGTTAAAGCTCAAAATTTTGAAGCAGCTGTAAAACCAAGCACTCATGGAAACCGTTCGCATTTGATTAAGCCCACTTCATAGAGAGAAAAATTCTTGTAGACGATGGTGTGTTGTTCTCTTATGAAAACCAATCGGTAAATAAAATCCGATGTAATATTATTTATTGAATTAAATATACAAAAAAAATATACATTCAGATTTCAAACTCAATGTTTTATTTGAATAAATTTACAATAAGGAATCAATTCGCATAGTTTTTCAATGGAATAATTTATAAAAAGAAGGGTAGAGAATTATGTTCAATTTTAAATAGCAACATACCTTATTGATAAAAAATTTATCAATAATTTTTTCTAGTCTATTTTTTCTACTTAATCACACAATTACACACTCACTCACACACAGGCACGTACAATTTTTTGTGAAAATATTTACTGTCAGTGGTGAATTCTAGACGAATTTGACGGAAGGAGGCCTTTCAATTCTTCATTGCTGTGAGGCCAAAATAGGCTGAAATTTGATAGGCGACCATTTTTTGGCATATCACCATAATTTCACATCTAAAACGCTGATGTGCTGATCAAAATATAAATAACTTCAACTAAATTTATTTGCTTTTGATAAAAATAACAAACTACTGATTTCCGAAATTGTGTTTTTTTTTTATAATAATTACATATTTACTCATTAAGAAAATGAATTTTTAAAATATTCAATTAAAAAAAACGAAAAGTTAAAAAATGAAATAAAAGAAATAAGAAAAAATGGAATGAAATTAAGTTAGAATTATTTATAATGTCAGCATCTGCGTTACTAAAATGAAACCTGTAATATCTGTATGAGTAAAAAATAATGTTGATGAAGATAATGATGATGATGATGATGAAGATAATGATGATGATGATGATGAAGATAATGATGATGATGATGATGAAGATAATGATGATGATGATGAAGATAATGATGATGATGATGAAGATAATGATGATGATGATGAAGATAATGATGATGATGATGAAGATAATGATGATGATGATGAAGATAATGATGATGAGGATAATGAAGAAAATGATGATGAGGAGGAGGATAATAAATGAAGAAAATGATGATGACGATGATGATGATGATGAGGATGATGAAGAAGAAGATGATGACGATGATGAGGAGGAGAATAATGCTGTAGAAGAAGACGATGGTGATGAAGAATAGGATGATGCTGCTGGTGCTGATGATGATGATATAATTATTACTTCAAAACAAATAGACCCGCAAGTATAAAAATTTTATATTATTAAAAAACTTTCATTAATACTGTAAAAATATGAGAACTGTTATTAATTAATAAATAAATAAATTAATTAATTAATTAATCTGTAGATTAAGCCATCAGTTAATTATTAAGCTAATTAACTGATAACACATTAACAAAAAATGTAACGAAAACTACAGTCGGATCTCGAAAGATGAATTGAAAAGTTACAACAATTGAACTGTTAAAGCTTTCAATCATTCAACCAACCAATCAATTAATCAACCAACCAATCAATTAACCAACCAAACAACCAAACCAATCAACCAATTAAGAATCAACTGACCAGCCAAACAACCAAACCAATCAACCAACTAAGAATCAACTGACCAACCAAACAACCAAATCAATCAACCAATTAAGAATCAACTGACCAACCAAACAACCAAACCAATCAACCAATTAAGAATCAACTGACCAACCAAACAACCAAACCAATCAACCAATTAAGAATCAACTGACCAACCAAACAACCAAACCAATCAACCAATTAAGAATCAACTGACCAACCAAACAATCAAACAAACCAACCAACTAAGAATCAACTGACCAACCAAACAACTAAACCAATCAGCCAGCCAACATATTACAAATTCCTATCAATCATTTGATGAGCAGAGCTCTCAGCAGTCCTGATTGGGACTTCACTATCCCCGCGGTAGCAGGCGATGAGGAGACGGGATTTCGTCTTCAGGATCACACATCCGTCTGGTTCCTCTTCCTCTGCCTCCTTCCCAGTTCCAACACAGTACAAAACGTTGTCTATCATTTTTCCAGGTACGTAGCTAGGAATTGTGTCCGTGTACAAAGATGCGTGAATGTGGGTTGCGTTTTTGTTGATGGTTGTGTGTGTGTGTGTGTCTTTGGATCTTTGTGTGTGTGTGTGTGTGTGTGTGTGTGTGTGCATGATTTGATGCGTGTTTGCGTGTGTGTTTGTGTGTGTGCTCGCAAATGTTTGTAACTTGTATGCGTGCGTGTGTGTGTGTTTTATGTGTGTGTGTTTTGTGTGTGTGTGAATGAGTGATTATGTAAAGTCAACAAATCAACCAATCAAACAACTGACCAATCAACCAGCCAGTCAACTGACCAGCCATCAATCAAACAACCAACTTAGGAGTATCCGATCCAAAGTTTATGAATTTTTCCTCCAGGCCGCTCCTCTTTCCTTTGAAGAAGTTTATCAAGTCTTTGATGGCTGTAAAAATGATGGTGACGAGGGTGGTGATGATGACGATGAGGAGGGTGGTGATGATGACGATGAGGAGGGTGGTGATGATGACGATGAGGAGGGTGGTGATGATGACGATGAGGAGGGTGGTGATGATGACGATGAGGAGGGTGGTGATGATGACGACGAGGATGAAAATTGAGAAAATGATTAGGAAAATGACACTGATAATGATTTCATCAACCAAACAACCATCCAACCATCCAACCGACCAACCAACTAACCGACCGACCGACCAACCAACCAACCAACCAACCAACCGACCAACCAACCAACCAATCCAATCAACCAACCAACCAACCAGCTAACCAACCAACCGACCAACCAACCAACCAACCAGCCATCTAACCAACCGACCAACCGACCAACCAACCAGCCAACCAACCAACCAACCAACAAACCAACCAACCAGCTTACTCGTCTGTTCAATCTCCTGTTCTTCTGGTATCACGGCACTGACAACCCCATCCGAAAAACTGACAATGAAACATAAATTGATGGATGGACACACGGACATCATGTTCTTCAAAATAATGAGGTCACGTGACTGAGGATCTTCTTCCGGTTCCGGTTTGTTGAGCTCGACCTCCTCGAATGTAGATGGCTGGATGGACAGAGTTGATGGTGATGACGATGATGATGGTGATGATGATAACGATGATAAAGTTGGTAACGATGATGATGATGATGATGATAATAATGATGATGACGATTTTAACCTGACAACATTTGAATAACGAAGCTCCCATTTTAAAGCGTTTTTTTTGGGGGTTTTGTGTTTTATCTTTATTTCGCTAAAATATTATTATTATTATTATTACTATTAATTATTATTTTTGTTATTTATTATAATTATTCATTAAATTATTGTTATTATTGTTGTTGCTGTTGCTAATAACGCCAGGTGTTTCTCGTCCTATTACAGTTTGTAACATTCATCTCATGGCCTAGAAGTGATGTTGACGATGGTGATGGTGATGATGACGATGAAGAAAAAAAAAAGATGATAATGATGATGAAGATAATGATGAACATGATGATTATGATTATGCGATAATGATGGTGATAATTACATCATTAAAGACGGCAAAATCAAAACAACTGAAAATCTATACCGAAATTCTTATAATAATATGGTCATTGTTAACTAATTTGTACATAAAACAAACAAATTTAAACTATTACTACAGCTACTTTCGCTATTATTATTATTACTACTACTACTACTACTGCTACTACTACTCTACTACTACTACTAATACGACAACTACTACTACTACTACTGCTACTACTACTACTACTACAACTATTAAAACTACTTGTACTCTTACTACTACCACCACTCTTACCTACTACTACTACTACTACTACTGCTGCTGCTTGCTGCTACTACTACTAGTACTAAAACTACTACTACTACTACTAATACTCCCACCACCACTATTAATAATAATAATAACAATAATAATAAGAATACGAATACGAATGCAAATTGTCATAGCAATATTATCGATGATTCAAAATTCAACAAAAATAAAACAAAAAATACTCTGTATGCAGTGCGCATTATTATTATTATTATTATTATTATTATTATTATTATTATTATTATTATTATTACTAATCCGTTATTCACCAGTATAGCCACTTGTATATAAACACGGATTTATAGATAATTCAATTAAAACTAAATATTGTGTAATATTTTTAATTTTTAAACAATAATTATATAAAAATTATTAACTGTTATAAGCTTGCTTTTAGTTTAAAACATAAACAGTGAATTAAAATATAAACGAATAGTTAGATAACTTAGTTTAACAAAATATTTAAATTAAACACCAACGTCGCATTTAGCAATGCTGAAAGTAAAATTTCATATTCACATCACTATAATAAATGCCCTTTGCTTGTGTTTGTGCACTGTGCATAAGGTTGTATGTATGCATGCGTGTATGTATGTAGGTATGTGTGTATGTATGTATGTGTGTATGTATGTATGTGTGTATGTATGTATGTATGTATGTATGTATGTATGTATGTATGTATGTATGTATGTATGTATGTATGTATGTATGTATGTATGTATGTATGTATGTATGTATGTATGTATGTATGTATGTATGTATGTATGTATGTATGTATGTATGTATGTATGTATGTATGTATGTATGATGTATGTATGTATGTATGTATGTATGTATGTATGTATGTATGTATGTATGTATGTATGTATGTATGTATGCATGTATGTATGTATGTATGTCTGTATGTATGTATGTATGTACGTATGTATGTATGTATGTGTGTACGTGTGTGTTTATGCGTGTGTGTGTCTCTTCAAAACATGATCGTTACAATGTATATATTAATTATTTCAAATATGTATGAATGTATGTATGTATGTATGTATGTATGTATGTATGTATGTATGTATGTATGTATGTATGTATGTATGTATGTATGTATGTATGTATGTATGTATGTATGTATGTATGTATGCATGTATGTATGTATGTATGTCTGTATGTATGTATGTATGTATGTATGTACGTATGTATGTATGTATGAACCCATAATTGATTAGAGCTATAGGGAAGTAATAATCATATCCGGGTTCAGCTTTAATCTGTTAAACGCTTTGCACAGACAGGTATTTTAACGCTCCATCCAAAATACAGAAAGAATTATATTTTTGAAGTAAAATAGAAAAGGATTGTTTTACATAACTCCTATCTAATGGGTCACCAGATACTTCTACAATCCTGCTACAGAGTTCATTCAAAAAACTCTGAGTCTGAGCATCGGTGGACCAAAGGTCTCAATGCAGACTGGCTGAAAAATTTTGCTTTCTGCAGGAGCCGCATATTTTGAATTTTTAAAGTCTGCGGCTCTTAAGGCAGCGGCACCCGCCTCCTGTGAGGTAAGATTAATGTACCTTTCAGCCATGGTGTGAGGGAACGTAACATCCCAAGCAAGGGAACGTCCCTGCGTCCATGGTGAAATAGTGTACCCATCGGGCCTGAGGCTACCTTCCTCCATAAGACCCGTGGGTTTTTTAATTGTGGGTATGTTTGCCCTCCCTCTGAAAGCACCTGACCAAAAAGTCGTTCATGGCCGAGTGTCGAGCCCGTCTACCAGGGCCCAATCGACACGAAAGACCATGGTAGCCCAGGGGTTCCACATTGGCCCCACATAAAAAAACATACTCGGTTAAAATGGGTAAACCGAGTCTCAGTCCAAAACTGACACGAACACAAGAGTCGTCCAGCAATAATAATAATAATAATAATAATACACAATAATAATAATAATAATATACACAATAATAATAATAATAATAATAATATGATGATGATGATGATAATAATATTCATTATCGTCATCGTTCTTATCAACATGCTGATAAGCATTTAAAATCGATACAATGTACGTTTTAATGCAAGTAGCTATGTTAGGTTAGGCAGAGAATATAATTGTTTGGATGGTGTTATTATTAATAAAGATAATATTTTATTATTGTCACAATAAATTTAATCAGAGGAGTAAATCGGATGGTAGTTTTGGGGCTGAAGTTCCCCAACAATAAAAAATTTTTCAGGTTTAAGGATTAAATGATCAAAATCTCTATATAAATTTTTGAAAACTTAGACTGACTATTTCGGCGGGATGTTGTTTTGTTAAAAGTCCTACAAAGAAGTTTAAATTCTAAATTCCTGAAGAGTTTCATGAAAATACGCCACATACTTTACAGAAATAAGACTGCATCCTGGCGTTTATGTCGAAATTTAAGATCTGGCAACCAAATATTCTTTTTTTTTACAGTTCGTCATGACAAAACTAATCACCTCTTTTTTGGTTGATTTTTTTGTTCCAGTCTCGTTGCTTCTGGAAATCCTTTTTGGAAAGGATTGCTGGAGGCATCTTGGCTTTTGCATGAAAAACTGACGGGAAGACGAATCTTTTGTTAATTTGTGGGTTTTCAAATCTGACAACTAACGCCTGGCTGCAGTCAAACCTCTGTGTATCATTTCTGCCTATTGTTCCTGCAATGCTGTTAGAAGTCAAAATTTTGCCGGAATTAAACACCTCCTTGTGTGCAAACAACCTTCCTGTTGGCTCCTTCATTTCCAGTTTCTCGGATCCCAAAAATGTCATCGGGCTATCCGGCCATTTGTAATTTTTAAAATCCGAGGCAGGCGGTGCTTGGATGTACGGATAGTACCAGTCGGAACAGGGGCAGCCTTTGTAGTGATATTCAACAAGTGACACAAGGACTTCACGAATGTATTTCCTTGTTGACCGCGATCTCTTCTCCCTGCAATCTTTCCAGTAGTTGTTAGATTTTTCATCCATTTCTTCCGCGTGAAGTGACCAAAAAACTTTAACTGCCCCCGTCGGATTATTTGTATCATAGTAATTTCCTTTTTTCATAACCGGACTGTTTTGATACATTTTCACTGGAAGTGTGAAAGGTTCAAGTAATTTTCATAATTCTTCTCAGAAGCATCAATCTTTTTTTTCATTTCTTTAGAAATCGTTTGAGACTCAGCAAATAACTCAGGCAATCTAAATCCAGTTAATACATTTAGTCATCAAAGATGTTTTAAATGGTTCAAGGTTGAAATGTCATAGCAGCCAGACAAAAACGAAACCATTTTATATGCAACTTAGCGAGTAAAAAAGAATTGAAAAAACACCTCTATTTACAAAGAATTTTTATACATAAAAATAAAAAAGCAATAACAGTTGCTTGGTGATTAAAAATTCTTATTTAGAGGCGTGTATTTAATAGATTATATATATAATATAATATATATATTTGTTGGTAATAGACCATAATTTTTACAATATGTAATATTTTTACAATATTACAATATAATATATATATTTATAAGTATATATAACCTTATACGTTTTAGTGGTGCCGTTGTGTATGTACACAAAAATTGCCAAGAACTTAATTTAAAGAACCTTTCTTGAAAATTTGAAATTTCAATTTGAATTTTTTTTACTAATTTGAAAATTACGAAGTCTGCAAAACCGCCTTGAAACATAACATCGCCGGTACATCAGCGCCTAAAATATTACCCTCAATCCGATTAAGGTAATTACCAATGGTTTCATCCAACAATATAATTGCGTTTCATGTGAATGTTATTTTGTTAAGTGTTTATATCGCATATAAAGCATATATAACTATATATAACATATAAAAATCTTATATAAGCTTATATAAAGCATATATATAACTCTTTCGTTACCATTAATTCATGCACAACTCAGGATCCCATCACACAAAAATTACATAATTTCTTTATTTGTTAGCGACGAGGTTAATTTTAATTTCAATTTGTACTAACAATGGTTGTATGCTCATCTAGGTAAATGTACACTGCTCGTTAAACTTTTTAGAATTAATTTCGTAAGTATAACAAATTTTCGTTGTCATCAAAGGCCATCATTATTACAATTAATTCTGCTCTATAACTTGGTGATGTAATGAGTAGTAATATAATTATATTTTAAACAAGAATTATTAAATATAATTATATAATAATTAATAATTATATGTTGCGTAAGTAAACGCTACTCTATAGTCTATCTATGTGTAACATAACGTAAACATATAAATAAACATCAATAAATACCTTAAAGATGAGTTGCAAACTTTTTTTACAATCGGTTGAACACAACTCACATTGTAGACGAATGACAAATAAAGTTAATTAATTTAATATTATAGAATATTATAAATATAATATTGAAAATCGAAATATATCCAAAAATAACTTTATTATGAAAAAAAATGTTTCTAAAATAAAATACTCTAGCGACTAAATTTTATAAAATAAATAAACACCTCAGTTTGTTTTTGTTACAGGCTTTATTAGTAGTGAATAAATGTCGCCAAGTGTCGTTAAATTGTTGTGGTCATTAGCCTGGAGCATTTTGTAGCCTGTTCAGGCGAAAATTTTCAAAATTAATTCACATGAGGGCATCGATATTCCAGCAGGCCAACTTACCGATAGATTTTCTTTTTGCCAACTTTTGTAAACCAGTAGAACATTCCCTGTAGAGTGCCAAAGTTACTTACAAAAGTTCAAAATTTCTTAAGAAACTTTCTCGGTAACAATATTTTTATCTTCCATCGCCTACAACAACGTTATCACTATTCACAATCGCAATCTTAAGCAACATCGGCAAGAATCTAATCATCCCAATCATTGTCCCAATCATCATCGTCATTAACACCATCATCATCATCATCATCATCAACATCATCATCATCATTAACATCATCATTAACATCATCATCATTAACATCATCATCATTATTAACATCATCATCATCGCCATCATCACCAAGGGCATCATCATCAACACCAAAAATGGCTCAGGGTAGATGGACAGTGCCCTACATATTTTCCTTCTTCGCCTATCAATACACTCTGTACACACTGTACCTCGGAAGGAACCTACCTGGCGTTTGTACCTCTGCCGGCATCGTATGTCTGGCTTGTTTAACGGCAGCCAACATGATTTTCATGAAAATTCTCTTCTCAAATTGGAAGTACTCCATTGCGTGGAAATGCATCGCATTGCTGCTCATGCTACTGGCCGGTTGGTTTCTTGTTTATTTGGAAAATATCTTGGCTAATAGCACATAATGTGATGGATATTTTTATTTTATAATCAATTGCTAATGTTTGTTTCACCTCCCTTGGTTCTTACAAACAAATTATAGATTTCTATATAGTAATTATGGATTTTGCCGGATCTAGACAACTTTGATTGGGGCCAAAATTTTGAAAGTGTTTAAATTTTGAAAGAGTTTAAAAAATTTTGAAATTGTTTAAACTTTGAAATTGTTTAAATTTTGAAATTGTTTGAATTTTGAAATTGTTTAAAATTTTAAAATTGTTTAAATTTTGAAATTATTTAAATTTTGACGGGAAGAGGCCAAAAAATGACTTTTACTGATTTTTAATTAAAAACTGCACACAACGGGCGGGGCACTGGCCTTCTTAGATCCGCCAAAGCAGAAGTCTTTATGTGACAAATACACAAGGATGGAAAAAAGTTTATGATTTGAATAATGCTCTTTTAATTAACTTTCTTGAGAAAAAAATAAAATTTTTATTATTAGCGATTATATAAATGTTGTTAATAATAATGGTATATTATAAAAATACTATAAATATACGTAAAATGACTCGGCATGTACAACACTCGCAGCCTTCATGTGTGGAGTCATCATGTTCCACATTCCTCGATCCGTGATGCACCTTCCATTGTTTGGGGATCAACTCGTTGTTGCACTCCTGTCTATTTCCTGCTCTGTGCTACAAATTTTCTTCATCAACCTAACCGATGAAGATGATTGATTGGTTCACTGATTTGTATCTGTTGGCCGGTTGATAAGTTGATTGATTGGCTGATAGATAGATAGATTGATTGGTTAACTGAATGACTGATTGATAATGCTTGGTTGACTGGTTTATCGAATGATTGATTATGTTTGGTCGATTGATTGATTGATTGATTAAATGATTGATTGATTGAATAATTTATTAAATTCATTTATTTGTTGATTTTAGTTTGATTGCATGGTTGATTAGCTGGTTGATTATTACTTGATTTTATAACTGGTTGATAGATTGCATCATTCAAATCTGGATATACCTTTCGTTAATTTGTTAATTTTACATTTTGTCAAACTTTTAGCATCTAATTTCATGCGTCTAACTATATTAGGAACGTTTAAAGTAACGATTGAATTTACATTTCACAATCACGAGTTTTATTTAACGGTTGCCCGTGTTAAATTAATTTAATATCATCAACCTCAACGCTACACTCTCTTTCTCTCTTTTTCATCCATCATTTCTTTTTCTCTCTTCTCTAACACTCCCTTATACACACGCACACACACAGACACACACACACACACATATATATATATATAATATATATATATATATATACACAGATATATGTATATACACACAACGTATAGTATTTATTCTATATATTAATACTATAAGCATGCTCTCTATTGTTACAAAGTCGAGTCAAACGCGATTCTAAAGAGGATGATGTGATGTACCGGTGAAAAAATTCTGGATTATCTACACACATTCTCACGTGAAAATGAAATTTCTCGATATTTATTTTAAAATATAAATATTGAATTGAATTAATAGAATATTAATAAATATTATTTCGGAGGTGATTGTTTAAATAGTTCTGTTTTGTATCTAAACTTTCTGTATAAAAATTTGAACGTTGGTGACTAAACTGTAAAAAATTTACGAATTCGCCTATGAATTTTTCCCAATTTTGTCATAACCCAAGCAAAATTCTCCCTAACTTTTGCCTCTGAGATAATTCAATAACTTTAATAAATAAATTGAACAAATATAAGCTATAAAACCTAATTAGAAATATCCGTTTGATTATTTAAATTGATTAAATAAATAAATTAATTAACTGAATAAATTCGACAAGTCAACTAGACCTAAAGGATGATAAATTCTTCAACATAACATATAATTTTAGCTGATTTCATCACACGATAAACTGATAATTTATATTAAATAGTAGAGTTATAATCAGGGATTGCTATACTAATACCTGTATACATTTTTATTCATACTGTACAAAAGATGGGTGGCGGGATTTTTAAATGCTGCAAGGTGAGTCGAGTCTTATTTAATAGCTCCAAATATATTTGTTATTTCGCTTATTTGGTAGTCAATTGTTATCTATTACTTCTTAAATTAGTTATTTATCAACACACCACACACATACACCACCACACACAAACACACACTCTCACACTCACACACACTCAGACAAACACACACAAACACACACACACACGCAAGCATAATGCGTATGATGAAGTGTTTGCCGATATGTTTGTAAGTAAACCAACGCGAGCAGAAATAGTTTTTGTATTTTTTATTTTAGAATTATTTTAATAAAACTTTTTAAGTATGGAAATATTTAAATATTTTAGGATTATTTTAAATATCTTAGGATTATTTTAATAAAACTTTTCAAATATAGAAATATTTTTTTAACTTTAACAACGTTTAAGGATGCAGTTGGGTTCGAGGTGATAGATTCCGATGGCGAAGAAGACCCCTACGCAAGGGACATCATCATACTGAGGAACATGATGAATGGGGCCCCGTCCATATTTCTGGCCGTGACAATCAGCTACCCTGATGGCAAGGTCAGGGCCGTTGTTCCAGAAGGACAAAGTTTAGATAGCACGTGTTAGTGTGGGATGGAGTTGGCGGTGATTGGTGTGTGTGTGTGTTCGTGTGTTTGTTTGTTCGTGTGTGTAATTGTGTGTGTTTGTGAGTATGTGTGGTCTATGTCACAAGATGTCATAAGAAGAGTTTTATAATTCAAAAAGCGAAGGTTGATGTAAACATTAATTTTTCCAAATTTATCCTCATCTTCATCATCATCTCCATCATCATCATCATCTCCATCATCATTCTCATCATCATCATTATTATCATTTCCATCATCATCATCATCATTCTCATCATCATTATCATCATCTCACTCATCTTCATCCGAGCCAGAATTTTTTGGCGTCATCGTCTTAACCTTATCATTTGAATAATCACACTCAAAATAACAATAATAGTAACAACAATACTAATAATATTAATCATAATAATAATCCTAACCTTCATCATCATCCTTATTTTAACACTTTAGCGTGCAATTAAATTATAATTAAGCTGTAACATCCGCGTAAAACTTAATAACCAGTATTGCAATCAAGTTAGGAATTAGTAGCTGTGAAAATGTATGAACACATACACACACACACTCACGCACAGGCACACACATAAACACACACAGGCGCATACACACAAACACACACACACGCACACACACATAAACACACACACACGCACACACACATAAACACACACACGCACACGCACGCACAGGTACACACACGCATACTCCTTCATTAATTTGTAAGTACACGTATTCAGAAAATTCATTTACAATGTTATTTCGACATAAATGAATTCTTTTCAGTGAAGATTTGAGATTATTTTTTTAGATTGTCATATAATTTATCTTCTGAGGTATCAACAAACTGCAACAACAGACACACACACACACACACAAAGAGAGAAACACAAACACAGAGAGAGAGGGAGAGAGAGAGAGAGAAACACAAACACACACACACAAAGAGAGAAACACAAACACACACACAGAGAGAGAGAGAGAGAGAGAGAGAGAGAGAGAGAGAGAGAGAGAAACACAAACACACACACACACACATACTTACACACTCAACTCTAGGCATCAAGGACATTGTGAATTTTTTCAAGGGTAAAACAGGGGGTTTGGCGGAAAGGTTCGTCAATTTGGGCCCTGGACTACCAAGGTCGGGTGGGGTTCTTTCAAATTTTCAAAAAAATTTTTTTTCACAAGTTTGTCCATTCATTCGTTTAACTGAATTATTCACTCATTCATTCAGTCAGTGAATCAACCAATCAGTGAATCAAACAACCAACTAATCAACCAACCAACCAATCAACTAACTAATAACTAATCAACAGACCAATCAGCCAACCAACCAATAAATCTGTTAACTTTCTAATCAATCAATCAATCAACCAACCAACTATCCAGCAAATTATTCAACCAATCAACCAAAGAGCCAACTAATCAACCAACCAACCAGTCAACCAACTAATAAATCAGTTAACTTTCTAATCAATCAATCAATCAATTAATCAACCAATCAATCAATCAATCAATGAACCAGGTACATTCCCGGCAAGATGATTGACAACGCGGTTTTGTTCTGTTCCGGTCTAAGTGAGAAGCAGTCTGAGGGATGCGTGATCCTGAAAACGAGATCCTGCCTGCTGGTCGTCTGCTACAGTGGGGATAGTGAAATGTCGGTCAGGATAGCACAGGAAACAGTTCACAGGATGATGGATTGTGATCTCTGATTGGTGAATGAGTGGATGGATGGATGGTTGAGGAGTTGAATGAATGAATGAGTGCATGCAGGATGGATGGATAGATGGATAGTTGAGGAGTTGAATGAATGAATGGATGGATGGTTGAGGAGTTGAATGAATGAATGGATGGATGGATGGTTGAGGAGTTGAATGAATGAATGAATGAAAGATAGGTAGTGGATGAATAAGTGAGTTAACGAATGAATGACTGAGTGTGTGATTAATTAAGTAAATTTACGTTTTTTGCCGACCATATTCGATCTGTAATTGATCTCTGATGAATGAATGGAAAGATGGTGAAAGTAAGAATGAATTACAATAAAAATGAGTGAATAATTAAATAAATAAATGTATAAATGTTGAACAGAATGAATGAACGAACGAACGAATGAATGAATGAATGTAGACATGTAATGTAGACATTATACAAACCTACACAGCAAAAAAATCTAAAAATTTCTGCAGAACTTCAGCTAATAAATAAAAGAATGAAATGAATGGAAGAATGAATTAATAAGTTATATATATATATATATAATTATATATATATATAATTATATATATATAATTATATATATATAATTATATATATTATAGAGAGTGAGTGAGTGAGTGAGTGAGTGAGTGAGTGAGTGAGTGAGTGAGTGAGAGTTCTACGAATTTTCTCATTCACCAAACTTATCTGTTTTTTATCTAATGCAAATTGACAATGTCAGCTACGTATTCATTTCATTGCCTGTTTTATTCAAAATCTTATTAGTTCATTTTCTTCTTTTGTTTAAAAATTTATTTATTTTTGGTCTCTTGTTGTATCCTCATTCATTCGTTCAACAATCCAGTCAACAATTCAGTCAACATTTTATTCATTCATTCATCCATCTATTCATTCATCCATTCATTCATTCATTCATTCATTCATTCATTCATTCATTCATTCATTCATTCATTCATTCATTCATTCAGTCAGTTTATAACATTGTAATTCATTTATGAAAAACACAACAAGATGAAAAATCACATATTTATTTTCTTAATTCAAGAGAGAAAACAAAGCTGTTGGTTCAGATTTTGTATAAATTCGCTTTATTCTTTACAGGTAAGTGGCGAATGTGACATTTTTTGCTCAGTTTATTTGTTTAATTAACTCAAATTACTTGCCGAAATGGTGAAAAAAGATTGAAAGATGATGATGGTGGTGATGAAAATGACGATGGTGGTGACGATACCTGATCATGATGAAGATGATAGATGAATATATGATGATGATGAAGATGATAGATGAATATATGATTATAACAACCATAAACAGAATAGAATAAAATTAATAAAGAAAACTAACAAATAAAAAAATATAACCCAAAATATGTTTACTCGAAATAAGTTTTTTTCGGCCTAGTTGGAGACCATCCTTAGGTGTTACATGGATGTGCCCTATCTCTAGGTACATGGTATAACAGTAGGGGGGGGGATTGTGTACACCCTATACACCCTACCAAGGTAGGTAATATTAATTCTAAGTGGGCAGTTTAAAATAGACAGATAAAAATTTGAGAATTAATGTTTCACTGAAATGTAAATAATTGTCAAATGTAATGTCTCACAAAATGTTCTCCATTAAAAATGAGTATTCCAAATAAAAAATCAAATCCCATCCAAGTTTTTTTTATATGAAATTTAACTTTTTCCCCGCTGTACAAAGCTATTTTTGTGTTGAAAATAAGGTTGATTCTAAGCACTATATGGAAAGATGCATATGTTACGTAACAATTAGGAGGGTGTGGGTATGGAAATGTCTCAGAGAGTTTAGGGGGCATGGCAAACACCGCTCTGGCCTTACCAAAAATTATTGTTGGGGCCAGTGACGGTTGTGACGTAAGAACATTTTTGAAAATAAGTCACTTGGAGTTGTAAGCTTTTTTTTATATAAAAATGTACAAGTTTTTTACCAAAGGCATAATTCCCACTTTTCCAATAGTTTCATTTATTGATATATATAATTATATATCATATATCAATACTACACGATAATTCCCTACAGGATATATGGTACATTCAATTTGATATCACAAAGTTTTGAGGATATCTAGATACAGATACATACATAATTATTTGCCTACCTAAAAACATTAATGCATGCATACCCTGAAATATATCATACATGGTTAACTTTGATATTTATAAATATGATATACAACGTATCATTTATTGTTATGATAATCAAGGAGAGGTTGACATTCAGTGTAGTTTTGTGTAGTGCTTTTGCTTGTGTGTGTGTGTGTGTGTGTGTGTGACTGTGTGTGAGATGTGTGTGTCTGTGTAATTGTGTTTTGTTATTTATGTTTATCAAAATAAAATTATTAAATGAAAACCAGTCCGCACTAGTGTCAGAAAATTGAACTAAACATTTTTTTCTCATGGAAAATTTTACGATGAGAAGATGTTGATGATGGTAAAGATGACAAGGATGAAGCTGATAAAGGAGCTGAAGATGAAGACGATGATGAAGAAGATGATGGTGGTGAAGATGATGAAAAAGTTGTTAGTGATGATGATGAAGAAGAAGCTGATGACGACGATGATGATGGTGAAGATGAAAAAGACGATGAAGTAGAAGATGAGGACGATGATGATCAATCATTCATTCATTCAATCATTCATACATTCATTCATTCATCCATTCATTCATCCATCCATTCATTCATTCATCCATTCATTCATTTAGTTTTTGTTGGCAGACGGCGTTTATCCATTCTTTTTAACCATTTATATACAAATTATGCTCTCTGTTAATCGATCTAATCTAATTTGTGAGAAAAATTACTGTTAGAAATTACTCGAAGTTTTTAGTGCTTTGTTCTAAGTTGTTCAAGCTTCAAATTATTTATTAGCTTGTTCATTCATTCTCTGGTTTGGCTGTTAACTCCATCACTTTCATTCCATTTATTCATTCGTTCCGTTCGTTCCTTCGGTCATTCATTCAGTCGTTCATTCATTCATTCATTTATTCATTCATTCATTCGTCCGTCCGTTTGTCCGTCCATTCATCCATCCATCCACCTATCCATCCATCCATCCACCTATCCATCCATCCATCCATCCACCTATCCGTCCATTCATGCATTCATCCATGCATTCATCCATCCATCCATTCATCCATCCATCCATTCATTCAGCAGTCCATTTCGAGTCGGTTGATAGTTCTTCGGGTGTAATCCAAACTGTTGCCCGAGTTCTCAGGAAGGTCGTTGCCTGCGTTGTCAGCTACTCCATCATCATCATCATCTCCCCTGCTCACCTGGTGGTGGTGGTGGTGGTGGTGTTAATTGTGGTGGTGGTCATGGTGATGATGATGATGGTGATTATGATAGTAATGATGATAATGATGATAGAAATGATGATGATAAGGATGATGATGAGGATTGTGGTGGTGATGATGATTGTGTGGATGACACAAGTAAACCAAAAAAACTCAAACAGACCCCATTGTAATTAGAATTAAAATGGGTCCCATTGACAAACTCTTGCCCCTTGCGACCTTGACCTTTCCAACAACAAAGGGCCCTTTTCCGGCAATATAAGAGAAGAATTATGATGAGCGCTAGAAGTAAGAGGAGACCCCCACCAAGACCCAGCCCTAACCCGAGCCCCAGTTTGCAGGGTCTTGGACATGATTCGGCTGACACTTGCACTTGTGGTGGTGATGGGATTGTTGATGGTGGTGAAATTATGTGGTGGGTTATGAATTCGTCGTCATCATCATCATCACTTCCATAATCATATTCATCAACTGCGACACCACTATCACCATCATTATCATAATCGCATCGCCCGTCATCACCATCATCATCAACAACCATATCATCATCACTACTATCATCATCATCAACAACCAACTCATCACCACCACAATCATCATCATCAACTATATCACCATCACTATCATCATCATCGTCGTCGTCGTCATCATCATCATCACCACGGTCACACCTGGATAGCATTGGGACCAGACATATGAGCCCGCTGGCGAGTTGTGGTTAGGAGGGCAGGGTTGACACGAGTCGCTAGACTGAATAATTTTTAATTAATTTCTTTATTTGTCCACTGATTCACTCACTCGCTCATCACTCATCCATTCATTTATTCACCCATATATTCATTTATTCACTCACTCAATCATCTATTCGTTTGTTCATTCGTTCATTCATTCATTCATTCATTCATTCATTCATTCATTTATTCATTCATTCATTTATTCATTCATTTATTCATTCATTCATTCATTCATTCATTCATTCATTCATTCATTCATTCATTCATTCATTCATTCATTCATTCATTCATTCATTCATTCATTTATTCATTCATTCATTTATTCATTCATTCATTCATTCATTTATTCATTCATTTATTCATTCATTTATTCATTCATTCATTCCTTCTCCCTACAAACATCTTCCGGGTTGAACGTCCCCTCGGGGCAATCAATGCATCTGTCGACAGCCTGCATTGATCCGGGCGGGCAGTGAACTAGGTAAGTGAGTGAATAAATGCATGAATGAATGAACGAATGAATGAATAAATGAATGAACAAACGAACGAACGAATGAATGAGTGAAATAATATATTCAAAAATTCAATAACAAATTTGGTAAAAAATTATTCAGCTTCAAACGAATGAACAAAAGAGCAATCCTGAAAATTACCATCGTAAAACACATTACTATCACCATAGCCACCGTCAGGATCATCATCATCAACAACCACACCATCATCATCACCACCATCATCACCATCATCATCATCATCATCATCAACTGCATCATCACCATCATCGTCAACTACATCATCATCAGCGTCATCATCACCAACTACATCATCATCACCACCGACAACGTGACCACTACCATTATCACCAGCCACACCACCATCACCACCAACCACAGTTATCATTCCTCTCAACTTCTCCGGGTTCACATCCGTAAGAGAAACTCAATCCATTTCCGTATGTGAGGTCGAAAACGTTCTGCACTCCGTCTTTAGCGTTGCTGACCAGAATGTTTGTGAAGCCCCTGTGGAGGTCCAGAATGACGTTCGTCATCGCTTGGTTCATGCTCACTTGAGAGGCATTTCTATTTTCCGGTCTGTTGAGATTCGTCAAAAATTGCTGCTAAAAAGTTTTTTAAACTCGTGTGTGGGGCGTTGGTTTGGTGGCAAATATGCCGGGCGGGTCTGGAAGATTTGTGATAAATTGCTTTAAAAAAGCTTCTAGATGTGTTTCGCGTTGGTTTATTGTTGGTTAAGGTGCTTGGCTGGCACTCTTTGCGAGATGTTTTTTTTAATCGAACGAACTACACACACACCACTAACTTTACAGATTCAAGCAGTTGGTACATCAGACGGACATCATAATCGTGCCCACTCGTCTGCCTCTTCTTTCTTTTCCACGTCTCTCTTGTCTTCCTCTTCACTCTTCTCTCACTCCTCTTCTGGAAGGTTTTCACGTTCTTACTGCAGCCTTGGATCTTCAACCTCTTCTTCAATCCGACTGAGTAGAAGGTGTTCTTGTAGAGACCGCCATTCCAGTTGAGGGTGAAGTCCTGATCAATGGCTTCTCTGCATTTGTCTGTCAGGTAGACATCCTGAGTTCCCACGAGGGTCTTTGGAGTAACTCCTGAATTGAGTTAGTAGAATAATGCTATCTGGATGACAAAACGATTGAGCTAGTGAGGAATTAAGAAGATAATCTTAAATCTAACTAACTCACTAAACAAACATTTGTCCAAACTTTAAGCAATGAAAGCAAGTCACAAATCTCTCAAGCAGGCTAACAACGAATCAGAGACCACTGATCGAACTTTTCAGCCAATCAGAATCCAAGGACTTTAGCCAATCAGGAACCAATGACCTTGGCCAATCAGGAACAATCAACAAATAACTCAGCCAACCAGGAACTAACTTAAACATTGATATCTCTCCACGCTGGTATCCATCTCGGGAATCCACGCTCCATCATAACAGTAGTATTCAGACGTCCCATTCACTGAGTATCCCTCGTTGCAGACAGTCGAACATTTCAGAACCGGATTTGTATCCGTGGGAGTGGGGATTGCGAGGGATAGGTTGGTGTTAAGATCGGACGAGTTTGCGTTCAGATATCTGCAGTTGTAGTGGCCATTAATGATGACTCTGATGAAGCAGGCTTTGATTTTTGGCGTGGTCTGTTTATCGGCTGGAATGAAATCTGATGTGTGGTTGGTTGGTTGGCTATTTGGTTGGATGGTTGGTTGGATGGTTGGTTGGATGGTTGGTTGGATGGTTGGTTGAATGGTTGGTTGGTTGGATGGTTGGCTGAACTTCGTAAGTGATGGAAAAGTAGTCAGAGAAGGAAGGAATTATAAACTTATAATTATAAATTATTTATTTATCGATAAAAATTGTTTATTCATCCATTTATAATTTTCCGTCATTTGTTTGTTCGTTCGTTCCTTCATTCATTTATTCATTCATTCATTCATTCATTCATTCATTCATTCATTCATTCATTCATTCATTCATTCATTCATTCATTCATTCATTCATTCATTCATTCATTCATTCATTCATTCATTCATTCATTCATTCATTCATTCATTCATTCATTCATTCATTCATTCATTCATTCATTCATTCATTCATTCATTCATTCATTCATTCATTCATTCATTCATTCATTCATTCATTCATTCATTCATTCATTCATTCATTCATCAATCCATCCATCTATCCACTGAAGAACGTCTACTAACCAGACATCTTATTGACTTTAACTTCGAAGGAGCACGAAGACTTGGATTCTGATGTGTCGGCCACAATGTAGTCAACGCGGGTGGACCCGACCTTAAAAGAGGAACCCCAGGCTGGGTTAGAGGTCGGAGGGGTAAACTCCACATTTTCCCTGATCTGTAGATGGAAAGATGGATGGATGGATGGATGGATAGATGGATGGATGGAAGGATGTATGGATGGATGAACAGATAGATAGATAGATGGATGGATGAATGGATAGATAGATAGATGGATGGGTGTATGGATGAATGGATAGATAGTTAGATGGATAGATAGTTAGATGGATGAATGTATAGATATGGTTCATGAATATTGATTAGATACCTTTGGTGGTGCCCATCTGACGTCATCAACAAGATTGTCATACGTGCTCAGTACAACATCAGCTGGACATTCAATAGTGGGCGGAGTTTTGTCTGCATAAATTATTACAATTAATAATAAGAAGTAAATAAATTTAAAAAGTAAGACGACAGTTAAGGTAATTTCAATCAGTAAATTTGATCAAAATCATTGATGCCAGTTCAATATTTTATCTTTTTATAATTTTTTATTAATCTACAATTTAGTGAATATTAATTTTATTTAAATAAAATATTTATTCAGTTATTTATTTATATATGGAATTTAATTTATAAAATTAAAAAACCTATCGAAAGTTGATAAAATTAATTTCAAACACGTTGAAACAATTAAATAATTAAAATAATAAAAACCTACGAGACGTGTCGAATTATTTCCAAATTAATTTGAATATTTCAATTTAAAGAGAGAGACCATTTTTTCAGAAAATTTTTAAATTTGATATAGCAACTCGTTTTGCCTGAGAAGTAAGTCATTTATATGAATAGTGAGGAGTGTTTTAATGGGAATGTGTCTTTCAGTGGATTCAGTCGACAATTTTAAAATCAAGCTAGGCGAGCTAGGACACTAAGACGTTAATTTTCATAGCGGTCTTTACACAGATGCTAGTCTACTGAACCACATTAAACTTTGTTATGTTACGCTATGCTAAGTCAAAATTTCAAATATTCACTCATCATTTCAAGCTCACTTGACGATGAAGACAATGATGATGTTGAAATCAGTGTTAGTTGAGATGAAAATGAGGGTATGAAAAAACAAAAGTGATAATCATCATCATCGTCGTCATCATCATCATCACTACCATCATCGTCATCATCATCATCAACAACAACATCACTACCATCATCGTCATGATAACCGACCAACGAGCTTCACTGTATATTGACACGTAGCACTCGCAGTCGGAATGACTTGACCATTTGCGATCACCTCCGAAACACTGGCTGTTAAGATCACCTGAGTTTGGTTGATTAGTAGTAGCAGCAGCAGTAGTAGTAGTAGTAGTAGTAGTAGTAGTAGTAGTAGTAGTAGTAGTAGTAGTAGTAGTAGTAGTATTAGTAATAGTAATAGTACTAGTAGTAGAAGTAGTAGTAGCAGTAGTAGTAGAAGCAGTAGTAGTAGTAGTAGCAGCAGTAGTAGCAGCAGTAGTAGCAGTAGTAGCAGCAGCAGTTGTAGTAGCAGTAGTAGTAATAGTAACAGAAGCACTTGTAGTAGTAGCAGTAGTAGCAGAAGTAGCAGTAGTAGTAGCAGTAGTAGTAGTAGTAGTAGTAGTAACAGCAACAGAAGTACCAACAATGGAAATAGTAATAGCAGAACTTTTGCATTTCTAAAATTAATAACATTATTAAAAGTAATTGAAGTTGTAGCGGAAAAATCGTTGTATTCCTCATTAAGATTACTAATATTTTTTCTCAAAGAGCCATGTTTAACATTTGAAAACTACTGGAAAGATCGCAGGGAAAGGAGATCGCAGTCAACAGTGAATACCATTCGTGAAGTCCTCGCGTCACTTGTTGAGTATCACTATATTTCAATTCTTACTAAGTGTTAAAGATCGGGTTTTTGGGAGGTCGATGGTCGCTAATGTCCTTGAAAAGATAAGGCACGAGAAAGAAAAAAAAAAAAAATAAAGAAAGAAAGAAAGAAAGAAAGAAAGAAAGAAAGAAAAGAAAAGGAACAAGGAAAGAAAGATGTTTAACATCAAAGAAATACATCTCTGAATTAATTCCACCAAACCTTATATAACTGCCCTCCCGGGTCAACACCCCCCTGCCACTGCATGATGACCCCAGGCGGGTCACGGACGATTTGAACGTCGCGGCCCATTCCGGTACAGTCTTCAGCCACGCCGACAAAGTCGTCGTTCGTGAAGTTGCCATTTGGCGGTAGGATGAGTTGGAGCTGGGATGGTTTTGGGGAAATATTTCGCGGCTATTTATTTTGTTTTTATTGCTAGTTTTGTTTATTATTATTATCGTTATTGAAATCATCATTTTCATGACTTCGTTATCACCATCATCATCAGCAGCAGCAACACAAACATCATTATCATCATCACCACCATCATCACCATCATCATCGACAACAACACAGACATCATTTACCATCACCACTATCATCATCATCAACAACCATCATCATCACCACTATCACCATCATCAACAATAACAACAACCACCACACAACCATCATCATCACCATCATCATCACCATCCTCATCATCAGCAGCACAACCAGCATCA
>NW_008705255.1:224584-237278 GCF_000326865.2 Helobdella robusta
CTCACTGAGTGGTTGGTTGATTAAATGGTTGATGATTGGTTAGTTGGTTGGTTGATTGTTGATTGGCTGGTTGGTTGGCTGGTTGGATGGATTTTGATTGGTTGGTTAGATAGATGATTGTTGGTTAGTTGGTTGAATGGTTGTTGATTGATTGGCTGTTTAGTTGAATGGTTTGTTGACTGGTTGGTTGGTTATTTGTTGATTGGTTGGTTGAATGGTTGTTGATTGGAATGTTGTTGGTTGGATGGTTGTTGATTGGTTGTTTATTTGTTGATTGGTTTTTTGTTGATTAGTTGGTTGGATGGTTGTTGGTTGGATGGTTGTTGATAGGTTGTTTATTTGTTGATTGGTTGGTTGGGGATTTTTCGGTTGGTTTTTGGTTGATTGAATAAGTTGTGTCCAACAACAACACAAATACTCTTACTTACAGGCGCAAGCTTTCGAAGATTTAACGTAGACATAATTGACTTGATCGACACATGAACACTCAACCATGCTACCAAGGATTGACTTGCATGCAATGTTCGGGTCAGAACCGCACACCTTATTCTTGACTACAGGATTGCAATCTGTGTATGGTTAGTTAGGTTAGTTTGGGCTGTATGACATCAAATTGTTAGTGTAATCATTAATGCTGTTGTATTTGTTGGTGTAATGATTTATGCTGTTGTATGACATTAATTTATTAGTGTAATCATTAATGTTGTTGAAATCAACTTGTGAGTGTAGTCATTAATGTTGTTGTCGTTGTAATCTTCTCATAGGGTAGTTGTATGTGATAAATTTTCGAGGTAATCATTAATGTTGTTGTTGTTGATGTAATTGTTATTATGTTGTTGTTGTAATTATTTATAGGATAGTTTGCAGACATCAATTTGTTATTGTAATCATTAATGTTGTTTGTGTAATAGCTGTCGTTATTATAACCACAGTGTTATCATCTTCACAATATAGTTATAGGTAAGGTTATTTGACAATAATTTGTTAGTGTAATCATTGAAGTTGTTGGTGTAATTTTTATTTTTGTCTTCCTCTGTGTTAAAATTATAATGTCATCGTCTTTATAGTTTTTAAAATTAGAAAGATAGTTGAGAATTGAAGTGGCTACATAAAAATTGACGAAAAAAATTGTTTGAAATATGAAGTTTTCAATAATAACAGTTGGACGGAGAGGTGGTATATCTAATGACAAACTGCGATGGCCTAATTAGGTTGTCTATAACCACTGAACTCCTTCCGGTGTCCAGTGGGATCACGTTTAACGATCCGGTTAGCATATCCGTGTAGAAGATGTTCTGGTTGATGAAGCCGATATCGTAAATATGCGTGATGTCGTCCGTTAACTGCGTTTCAACCATCGCTGGTGGGCTGACTGGTTTGTGTGCGCGTGTGGTGTTTGTTTGTGTGTTTGTGTGTCTGTGTGTGTGTTTGTGTGTGTGTATGTATGTTTGTGTGTTTGTGTGTGTGTGTATGTCTGTGTGTGTGTGTGTGTGTGTGTGTGTGTGTGTGGATGACTGTGTGTGTGTTTGTGTGTGTCCAAGTACGTATGTGTGTGTGTGTGTGTGTGAGTGTGTGAGTATGTGTGTGAGAGTGTGTGTGCGCGCGCAAAAATAATTCTATGTGTTTATCAAAAAAATCAAGAATTGAACTAAAATTTTATACAAAAAACTTTTCCTTATAATATCAACATTTAATTAAATTAGATTCATAAACTATATAGTCAATAGACCGACCAACCAACCGACCGACCGACCGACCGACCGACCGACCGACCAACCAACCAACCAACCAACTAACTAACCAACCAGCCAACCAACAAACCAACCAAGCAAACCGATCAAACCAACTAACCAGAAAAATCAAACTGGACCTTTAGAATTTTTTTCGTAGCCCCAAATCCATCACCCACATACATTGCATCAGTTGCCCCGTCAAACACCAACCCATTTGGCCACGTCAGGGACAAGTTGGCCAATGGGGAGGGTATGACAATGACTGTTTCTTTGACAGAGGAAGCTGACTCAGGCAGGGCGATTTTGGCTACTTTTGGCGATTTGCCCCATTCTGTCCAATATAACTCACTGACAAAATTGTATGCGAATGTTGGGGGTTTAAAGTGAGTTTACTAATTAATAATTAATAATTACCATTAATATTTTTTCAATGAATTCAATAAAAGATTCACCATTTTCAGTCTTCCACTGAATCTGATTTGCTAACGTATCTAAAATAACATTCACCAATTTAACCAAAGATCCCGCAAACTAGATATTTTATATTTTATTTCGTAATTTTTGGGTTAAGAAGTTTCTTTAAATAAACAAATGTCCAGACTCAATCGATTTGAACCAGGTAACAGTGCGATAACATAGCGAGATATGAGGCGTTTTCCGACTGAGCTTACTCGCCAACCAGATAACATGAAAATCGCTTCTCCTTCTTCAGTTCAACTGACCAAACAACAAAGCAATTAACCAAAAACACACCAATTTAGCTAACCCTCTAAGGATAGCCAAATCTCTCGGCTTGCTCAGTTTTTGTCGTAGAATCTTATGACCGCTGCTTGGATTGAGCAGTGACAGGTAGCATATAAGTCCATAGTTGCTGTCTGACCAGTATAGAACGTTGTCGTGCTGCAACATGCTCTCAACGATGTGGTTTACCCGGTAGATTGGTGTGGTCAGAAATGTGACCAGGTTTAAGGAGTTGAATGTGTTGCTGGGAGGTGATCAGATGGTGATGTGAGTGAGTTAATGTTTTTGGTGAAATTTTTATCACATGAGGAGTGTCGAATAGCATAGTGTTAGGTTATTTCGTTAGAAAAGAGAAAATATCACAATCAAATATTTGAGCAGAAGCAACAAGTAGTAAAACAGTAGAAGAATAAGACTAAAAGCAAAAATCTTACTTAAAAACAAACAAACGAACGAACACACAGACAAACAAACAAAACAAAAATACATTGAACCGGAACTAACTCAAAAATATTGAAATATATGAGACTGTCGTTATAGTAAGCCAGAGCGGCAATATTAGCCATATAGGAATCACCCTGCACCACAGTCATCACATGATTGATTTCACTAGCAGGGGCCACGAGGTCAAGGTTCATGAACTTTATGGAGTTCAAGTCAGCAATGGCCACAAAGTTCTTTGACACTGATGCGTTGGTTCGTTTGATTGCGGTTGATTGAATGGATTGGTGGGTGGGTATGTTAGTTTGAGTGAATATTAACAACTACAGCAACAACATCAACAACAACAACTTAAAAACATCAACATCAACCACAAAAACAACAACATCTACAATAGAAACATCAGCAGTTACTGACATGAACATTTTTGAGAGGTTTGGTCGAGAAATTTGGATTTACAAACAAATTTTGAAGATGTGAAGCATATGCTTTCATCCGAACCTTTACATGATCCTGATTATGATAAGATTTGATGATGATGATGATGGATTTAGTGATGTCGATGGTGATGATGACAATGGTGATGATGATGACGATGATGATGTCATTTTACATAGCGCCATGGCAGCAAAGCATCACACACTCTTGCACGTGACAGGCGGGGATCTCTGTACATTCAAACCTGGTTACTGCATCAGCAAAGCCAGACACTTTAACCATTACACTATCGCGTCACCCATAATGACTATGATGACGACGACGAAGATGATGATGGCTTTAGTGATGAGGATGATGACGATGATGATGAATTTTATAGATGATAATAATAATTTCAATGGGTTTTCATGATGATTGTGATGAATTTGATGGTGACTGTAGTGAGGAGAGCAGTGACAATTAAGAATTGCGATCACAAATCGCAACAACAATCAACATGCAACAACATGCGACAACAAGCGACAACATGCGACAAAATGCGACAACATGCGACAACATGCGACAACCTGACGGCGCATAACTACTTCCACGATTTCTAACTACTAGACCGGTTAAGCCATCAAAACCCTCTGTCAGTAATGATGATGATGATGGTGGTGGTGATGATGAGGACGATTTTGATGATGATGACGTCAAAAAAAGATGACACATATCAAAAATTGCAAACCGAAAAATACTGATGATGTCGGAAGATTGGCCCCTGAAGGATCGAATACGGATCGTGTGATTCTTCTAAGGGTCCAGTCAGTTATGTATATATGGAAGGGGTAGTCCATGTCCACGGTCATGCTAAAGGGGGTCTGTGAGAAGTTATTTGATTGGTCCGATGTAAAATTTGATTAAATTTCGGCTGGTTAAAAATCATTTGATTGGTCGGTTAAAAATTTATCGGGTAAATAATTGGTTGGTTGCTTTGAGGGTAATTATGTGATTGGCCGGTTGATTGAAAAATATTTCACTGATTTGACTGGAGAAATTGATTAATTGATTGGTTGGTTGATTCGAACTTTATAAAAAAAAACATTCTCAAAAGTCTCTAAAGAATAAAAAAATTCAAAACCGTTAAACAAAAAATATCTACCCTAAAAAAATTTTTCTCGATATAATGAACTAAATGGTTGCTGCAATACAATATACCGGTTATAAAATTTCATGATGTAATATTACATTACTAATATTACAATTGTTGTGGCGTACCCAGAAATCTGTTCTAAGGGGTTTAAAAAAAGCCCATTTGGCTAATAACAGGTGAACAAATTTTAAAGTGTGATAGTGTGATATATAAAACCTTTCGGCTGAACAAAATTTCAAAAAAGTTGGACGAAATTGAAAAAAAAAATCCGAAATTCACCTTTAAATCGAAGTTTTTATTTATGTAGGATTGAAAAACGCCTTTTGTATTGATCTTCACCAGGCTTCCATCCCTCTTGGATTTGTAGTGGGAATCAAGAACGTACAACATGTTATCGTAAAAATAAACCGCGTTTGGATTCTCAAAACCTTGTAAAATGTTCATTTTTTTCGATTTTTATTATTTTTTTATCGTTATATTATTAGTTTGTTCTTTTTATTTATTATTTTGTTATTACTAATTTACATTATCCAATAGATAAATCAATCATTCAACCAACCAACCAACCAGTCAATCAACCAACCAACGATCCACCACCAATCAATCAACCAACCAAAAAACCAACACCTACCAGTCAATCAACCGACCAACCAACCAATCAACCGACCGGTCAATCAACCAACCAAACCAAACAGCCAAACAAACAATCAGTCAACAAATTAACAATAAATTAACCTGATTTTATGACTATCAAATTTTCTCCATCTATATCCATTCTCATAAGAGCAGCTTTTTCTCCCCAATCAGTGAAATAGATATAGCTTGAAAGGAAAAACGGAGTTGAAAACTCAAAATTAAGTTGGAAAAATGTGGAAAAATTCATTTAGGTGGAAAACCAAAACTAGATGTATACATATTGTTTGCAACCTGCTTAAAATGTCTTCTTAAATGGAAAAATTGACTACTATAAGCTAATGATTTGCCAAAGTTAAATGAAAATTTAACGCCCAAGAATATCATTTAAAGTTTAGAGAATAAAAATTTGAAACCGTATTTTAATTTTTAAAAAATTACAAAAACATAAATTCAAAATCGACGATGACGATGATGATGACGACAAAAGCATTTACTGGAAACCATTTACATGCACGTAACCTCGTCTGCTTACTTGCCATCAATAGCCAATCCTCTTAACTTCTGACCACTTCTGGTCAACACACGAATTTTTTTGGGTCCATTAACGTCACAAACATCCAGAACTTCAAGTGTGTGCCAGTTGTATTTCACCTGGTTGATTGTTACTGATCCAACATTTGTGTAGAATAGGAGACATTGCTGGCTGTAATACACCACGGCTGTTTTTTTTTAATTTTTATTCAGTAAATAATTTTTATTTTTTTTATTTAGTAAATCAAACATCAAGAGATAATAAACAACATAATGCAAGGTATAAAATGATGAAAATAAAATTATGAATATTAAAAGTATAGAGGTATTTTTTGCGGAGATGATGGTGAAAATGATTGGCAAAAAATTTATCGAGATAATGGTATATGTATATTTTCTGGACGAAGAACTAAAAATAAAATTACATTTTTTTGATTTTATGATAATTGTGTTTTAAAATGTTTCAATGAATTGTTAAATAATGCACCTAAAACATTAATATTTTCAACTATAGTTAATGTATAGTTACAAAATTATGCCCGAAACTATACCAACCAACCAACCAGCCAACCATCCGGCCAGCCAGCCAACCAACCAACCAGCCAGCCAGCCAACCAACCAACCAGCCAACCAACCAACCAACCAGCTAACTATCCAGCCAGCTAGCCAACCAACTAACCAGTCAAACAACCAACCAGCCAACTAACCAACCATTTAACCAACCAACCAACCATCGACAAGACCAATCCCATCATTAGCTGTTAGAAGAGGGACTGTTTTTGAACTCCTCAGGTCCCCCCTGTATATCCCGTGTTCTGTTACGTCACTCCAGAAAACCGCCTAAAGTTTGAATAAAGACTTATATTGACATTTGAATTAAAATAAGAAACAGTTATAAAATGTAATAAATAAGTACTAATGAAAGTGTTTTAGTATATATTTTTTAATAAAAAACAATAAAACTATTCATTTTTTATTTTTCTTTACAAAATTTAATTCAAAAATTTTCTCAGTGAAGACTTGTTTCCAGACTACAACTTTTAACCATAATATTTCATTTTTCAAGAAAGAAACCTACATACAACTTCCTAAACAGTGATAATTTGATTTTTTAAATTTGTCTCTAGATTCATAAATCACACAATAAATTTCTCCGTTCGCCACTTAGGTTTTAGATGCCTCACAGTAACTTCTTTCTATAGACAGATCTGAAATGAACGCTTCAATGCATTCGGACGACGAACAGACCTACCTGCCTGTAGTCGTCGTAGGCCACAGCGATCGGACGCGAAGATCTGCGAACAAATTTGACGTGAATGTGAAGTTCGGCCTTCGTCACTGAACGAGGGTTGCCCACCATTGCCACCACACCTTGGTCAGCCATCGCAAACAGCAGAATGCGTGTTGGCTCTGCGAACAGAAAATTAATTTATTGGTTTAAAAAAAATATTGTTTGACAAAAACTCGTTAGTAGAAAATGCCCAAGAGCAAAAAACAAACTGACCAACGCAGGCCCTGGCAGACGGATCTAAGATCAACAGGGAATGGGACGGGCAAGCGTACACTGCAGCACCATTGACAGGGAAGCAGAGAAGGTTCACTGAATCGCTTATGCACACAGTACTAGACCCTGTTATCAATAGCAAGTTACTAATATCACAATTTATTTAAAACCGTTGAAAATTAATTAACGGAAACTGCGAAGAAAGATGACGTCAACAATAGAAAATAAACAAAATGATCTACAACACTATCATCAAAAACACCGACACTACAAACAACAGCCCGATAAACATTATGCACAGCAGCCAACCCACGACCACCATCACCACCACCACCAAGACCACCACCACCACCACCAAAACAACACCACCCACTAGTCTGGTTAAGCACTCCATTGTAATGAGCCACCCCAAACAATGCACTAGCCTTCGCGTAACTCATGTACCTCTCAGCCACCCCACAATCCTGTCCAAGGGGCACGACCACCCTCACCATTAACTTCCCAAGTGTGGTGATGATAAATTCGTCCCGTAGAAATGGTGCAGATGTTGGGGGTGGAATATTTTGGGCTGGAGTGGGAGTAGGAGGTGAAGAAGAGTTATTATTATTCGGACCGATTCCCGGATTACCGGATAACCGGTTGAGAACCGATAAACCGAAAATGTGGGTGTCCTCGACTAAGTTTTTTAGGGATGCGACTATGATGTGGTTCGATCCGGAGTAGTCACATCTCTCCAGGGTCTTGTTGTCCGAGTTCACCCAGTACAACTTGCTGTTGTTGGTGATTTCATAGTAATCACCAGTGATTATGACAACAATGATGACGTTGATGACGATGATGATGTAATGGTGGTAGGGTAAGAAATTTAAGAACTAGTTAAAAATCACAATCAACACATCATCGCCATCATCACCACCACCACCATCATCTTTATCACCACTACTATCATTATCACCACTATAATTATCACCACCATCATCATCACCTTCTATGAGTGACCATATGGTTGGGCAGCTGAGCGTTTGTGACCAGTGTGGTCCTATTAGAGCCGTCTAACATGCTTCTTTCAACTTTCATTGTCTTCTGGTCACTCCAGAAGAGATAACTACATATATATTAGCATAAATTTACATTGAGAAAAAGTGAGAAAGAGAGAGAGAAAAAAAGAGGTAATGTGAGAGAGAGTGAAAAAAAGAGTGAGAGAGAGAAAAAAAAAAGAGAGTGATAGAAAGATGAAAAGATAGATATAGATGTTAATACGTTAATGGGTATTTTCCAAAAACCTACAATGTGAACCAAATTGGGGATATTATTTGGTTCACCCTTAAATCACATCATCAATATCACAAATCTTTCATATTTTACCGTCATTATTTAAAATTTCTCACGTTTTACCGCCAGGACAATCCCAGCAATTTGTTTATTTTAATTAGCAATTGATATCTTGGTTCCGGTTGAAATAAATGAAACTGAAAATCTTTAAATGAATTCTGATCTTAAATCGTTTTAGCAATCAAACAATAGTACAATTTAGCCTATTTGTAACATTTGCATAGAAAAATTATCGCCTTTTTTCCAGTAGTTAAAGCCATAGTTTTCACCAAAATTACAGACTACGCCAAATGATGAAAAATTTTTTGCCATTTTTCAAAAATTCAAACTCCTACAAACTCAAAGATTAACACAACATGCAAAAAGACATAATAAACACAATAAATAAATAGGTTTATATCTAAAAGAGAATATACCTAAAACATAAAAAAAACCAACATAATTTTTTCGAAAATTTATGAAAATATAACTACAAAACAAAATGAACATACGTATAATGATATTGAAAAGACAAAAAACGTAGCAATAAATAACTGAAGCCAAATGGAAGGTGGAAATAAATTTGCGAGAGAGAACAAAATTTAGGAAAAAAAACCTTGCATCCAGATCCAGAGTGATTCCGCGAGGTCTCTGAAGATCTGTGAAGATGATCACCTTACATCTGGCTGTGAAGTCTGTGTAAGTGTAAGCACAGGCGCTGATTGTTTGGTCCTTCTCGCTAGTGAAGTAGATGTTGTTCGTCCTCCAGTCCAGAGCTAGCCCTGTGACTGCGTCGACGTCTGCTTGTGGATTGGAGGATGAATGAATGAGTGAATGGATGGATGGATGGATGGATGGATGGATGGATGGATGCATGCATGGATGGATGGATGCATGCATGGATGGATGCATGCATGGATGGATGCATGCATGGATGGATGGATGAATGAAATAATTTTATCTACAATAAAGTTAATAACGAAATAATTTTAAATAGATGTTCATCGTATTTCTCTATTGCATGCATGCTGTAACATAAAACTCAGCCTCTGTAACAGTTTAAATTTGAAAAAACAAAATCAAACCAACAAAAATCAAACCAACAAACAGACCAAACCAGCCAAAAAACGGACAGACAGACAAACAAACTTATATTCATTTCCAATGTCCCTTCTTCCGTGATGTCTGGTGCCTTTTCGATTTTGGCCTTAAAAATTCTCTTCCTCGAGACCGAAATATCACTCCAAAATAGAAGTCCTTTCCCAGAAACCTCGTAGCCGTCGTACGCTACTGTGATTATTTTCGACAAACTCTGTTTATGCATTTGTTAATATAGTTGTTTATTTTTTAGTTTTAATTAATTGTTTAAGTGTTTGTTGATCTATTTGTTTACCTATCTTCTATTACTTATATTTATTCGTTTAAATGTTTGTTCATGCTTACAATGTTGATTAAGTTGTGGTACCTTTTTTGTTTTGTATTTACAAGGTTAAGTTAGTTTTGTTCATGTAGTTGTGGGTTATGGTTCATGTGTTAATGTTGTTGAGACTTCATTGTTTCTTTGTAGTTGTTGTGTTCAAAATTTTGTCTAAATAGCTGTTTATGTTTGTGTTATTTTCTGTAGTTGTTCTTTATAATTCATATCATTTTAGACATGCAATTAAACCAATGTGCCACAAAAGCCGTGCACACTGACCACATGTGTGCCATGGTCTTTGAGTTTTAATGGCGAACCGTATTCGAACCAGGCCATTGCGTAAGAGCAGAGTGAGGCGAGGCATGGCGCTTTAACCGACTGAGCTAACCCGGGCGATATGCGACCTTTGTAAATAATTTTTAAAACTACGACGACATTAATAATAACAACAACAATGCAAATAATAAGAATAACAATAGGAATAATAATAATAATAATGAGAAAACAGCAAAACTGACATCCTCATATATGACGTCAGTGTTGGGTGCCTTCACGAACAAAATTCTAGTCCCGGCCGCGACGTAATATCCACCTGGCGAGAAAAAATTAACGAATAAATTGAAATTGAATATTTAAAAATATGTATTATGTGTGCGCGCGTGTGTAGTTGTTTGTGTGTATAAGTGTGTGGTGTGTATGTGTGTGTTTATGTGTATTTGTGTGTGGCGTGCGTGTATATGTGTGTTCGTGTGTATTAGTGTGTGTGGTGTGTGTTTGTGTGCGTGCGTTCGTGTGTATTAGTTTAGTGTGTGGTGTGTATTAGTGTGTGGTGTGTGTATGCGTGTATTTTTAACACAAGATACAGATATATATTACAGACACATTTACTTCACACACACTCTCTTACGCACGAACACATACATACTAAATACATATTAAATTTGATTTTGGATATATATATATATGTGTGTGTGTGTGCGTGTGTGTGTGTATGTGTATATATGTATAAAGAGAGAGAAAGAGAGAGAGAAAGAGAGACAAAAAGAAAAATAAAGAAAAGCAATTAATACTTGCGAACATGCTTATGTTCATAGAAATATAGATGCAACCAAGCAGACAAACTCATGTATAACCGAACACACATACACACGTAAAAACGAACATATATATATATATATATATATACCCATATACATAATATATATAATATATATAACGTATATATATATATATATGCTGGTAAAAGAGGTTAATTATGATATAATTAATTTATAATTAAAAACAAACCGTCTTGGGCGGAAATTCGTGGCATTTGAGTTGACAGAAAAACTGATGTGACGATGACAATGATCAAAAAGCTAGAGGTCATTCTCGTGTTCTCGGTGGTCAGTTTGCTGTCGGAGTCCATTCTGTTCTTGTAGCAAGGAGTGGTCATTTTGTAGTTGAAGGTGGTCATTCTAGAGTCTGGACATGGATGTTGAAGTGGAAGACTTTTTTTTGTTGGGTCAGTTTGTTGCTGTTGTTTGGTCAGTTTGTTACTTATGGTCAGTTTGTTGTTTGGAGTCAGTTTTTTGTTTGTTGTTGTTGTTAATATTATTATTTCGTTTTGTCGTTGTTGTTGCAGTTGTTGTTGTTGTTGTATTGTTGTTGTTGTTGCAGTTGTTGTTGTTGTTGTTATTGTCGCATGCATGGTCGTTGACCTTTAGTTGAAAAATGTAAAAAAAAATAATATTTTTAATTTTATTCGTAAGAAAATTGCGTGTAGCTGCGTTATAAGCATATAAAACGTATCAAATAAATGAATGGCTTGAGAACACGAAACATCAATTTTTCAGTTTATTTTTTAAAAGTTGTCAGAAGAAAAAGAATAGTAACAATATTAAATCAAATTCAAATTCAAAAAATGTCTTATTTAGCCAAAACAAGAGATAATAATAATAATATCTATAATAATAATAATAATAATATCCATAATAATAATAAAGTTTTTTAAGAATGTGTTTTTTCTTGTTCATGGTCTGTTATGTGTATTTTGGCTAGATGAATTCTTTTTAAATAAAAATATTAAATAAATATTTAGCTCGTTTAGCTATTCTGCTTTCTTTTTATGTTGTGAGTGTGCGTGTGTGTTTGTGTGTGTGTGTGTGTATGTGTGTGGTATGTGTCCGTACGTTTGTGCTTTTATGTGTTGGTATGTGAGTACGTATATTTTTGTATGTGTGAGTGTGTCCTTGAGTCATAATCTATGTATGTTGTGAGTTTCCTTGGGTGTGAGTATGAGTGTGTGTGTGTTTAGTGGTGTGTGTGTGTGTGTATGTGTGTGTTTGTGTGTGTGTGTGGTGTTTTGCATGCATGTGTAGGTGTGTAGGTAGAAGATGATCAGATGTTTTTCAGTCTAATATAAAAAAGTATATGTTTTTGTTTGTGTGTGTGTGTGCGCGCGCGTGTGTGTGTGATTGTATATGTGTGCGCTGTGCCTTCTATTCATGTGTTTTTGTATGTTTATGTTTTTGTTTGTATCTCTCGTATTTGTCTGTTTTAATAGTTTATTTTAAACTTTTAACGTATTTGTTTGGGAGTGTTTTGTCTGAGACATCTGTTAAGATGGTTATGTAAGTAGATCAAATATTTATCGGTTGTTCAGATGTTTGTTTGTTTGTTGGTTTGTTTGTTTGTTTGTTTGTTGGTTTGTTTGTTTGTTTGTTTGTTTGTTTGTTTGTTTGTTTGTTGGTTTGTTTGTTTGTTTTTTTGTTGGTTTGTTGGTTTGTTTGTTTGGTTGGTGTGTTTGGTTGGTTGTTTGTTTGATTGGT
>NW_008705255.1:237565-239983 GCF_000326865.2 Helobdella robusta
GCCAAATAGCACGTATTTATTGTTTGTTTTGCCATCAAGTCTCAAATGCATGTTTATGTACTTAATGTAGCCAGTGCAATTTGTTTTATTCATTTTCACAGTTGTTCATTGTTTAGTTCTGCACATTGATTCATTCCTCCATTTGTTCATTAGTTTGTTTATACATTCATTCATTTTTTCATTAATTCATTTGTTCATTAATTCATTTGTTCATTCATTCATTTGTTCATTCGTTCGTTCGTTCATTCGTTCGTTCGTTCGTTCGTTCGTTCGTTCGTTCATTCATTCATTCGTTCATTCCTTTGTTCATCCGTTCATTTGTTCAACAGTTCATTTTTTAATTTTTCAGTACTGTTTTCATTCATTTGTTTGATTGTTCGTGCATTCATTCACCCATTCATTCATTCATTTGTTCATTCATACACAGATTTATTTAGAAAGAATTAATATGAAAGGAATCTATTTTTAGGAACAAATGAAGAATTAAATAAACTCTCTATGGTTATAAATCTTGAAATCTACCATCAAACTTTTTTCTAATTAGATTACACATACACACACACACACACACAAGCACACACATACAGACACATACACACACACACACACACACACACATACAGACACACACACACAGATACATACACTCATTTATACACACACACATATATATATATATATATATATATATATATATATATATATATATATATATATATATATATATACATAAAAACAATTGCATACAAACAAACATAGAAAAAATATAAACACAGACACATACAAAAATACATACAAACACATGTCAAAAACATTCAAACAAACATACTACTAAATAAACACACGTAAAAAAAAGGGTTAACATTGAACTTTTTACGGGAAAAAATCGTGAAGGCAAGGCGGCAAATGTTGAAAAGCAATTAAATGATTATACCAAACATCATCCTCATCATCCTCTTCATCATCATACACACACAACACACACACACATACACACACACACACACACACATACATACCTACATGTTTCCTGTTTAATTCGTGTATTTTGTTACACGTGCTAATGTTTTTTCTTATCTTTATTATCTTTTTTTGTTTTCTCTCTACTCTCTCTCTCTCTCTCTCTCTCTCTCTCTCTCTCTCTCTCTCTCTCTCTCTTAGTCGATAATTATTCATTCAGCTTTTTTTATTTTTAATTTTAATCTAAACATTCTTATCTATGTTCTTTATTCGTCAATTCTTTTTCTTTATTTTTACTCTCTTTCTTTCTCTCTCTTTCTCTCTCTCTCTCTCTCTCTTTCTTTCTTTCCCTTTCTCTCTTTCTCTCTCTCTCTTTCTAAAACAAAATAATATCGATTGATAAACTAAAAAAACACATTGACGCATAAAAGTATGGGCAGTGCTATGGTGTAATGGTCTGGGAGGCTAGCACTGCTGTTGAAGTGACTAGGTTCAAATGCACATGCAGTCTACGTGTACGTTGGGTTGTTTCAAGTGTATTCACATACACATACACTGTATGTCTGTGGCTGTTGTTGATATTTTTGAAATACTCCAAAGAGAAAATGGTTTACAAAACTTGAAAAAATGTTCCCAGCATTTGAAGTATAAAAATTCTTCAGTAAAATTTAATTTAGTAAAATTTAATTTAATAAAGTTTAATTTAGTAAAGTTTAATTTATCTATTATCAGTTTGAATGTCAAATAATCAATTGTAAATGACAAAAATACGCGATTAACTCGGTTAGATCTTTATTAAAATTTCATTTAACGACAAACCTTCTTCGTTTAATTGACGAGGGGATTAACTTTTTTCCGTAATAGATTTTTGTATGAAAATAATATCCACTCAAAAATATTGTCACAAAACTTCAAAACTATTAAATCAAGTCACATTAAAAAAAATCGTCTATATCGATATCTGAACTCTAATATATCGAACTATGATACTTACATCAAACTATGACACTTATATCAAACTATGATACCTATATCGAACTATCATACACATATCGAAGTACGATACCTATATCAAACTACGATACTTATATTGAACTATGATACCTATATCGAACTATGATACCTATTTCAAACTATGATACTCATGTCAAACTAAAATATCTGTATCGAACTCAATTGCTTCAAATTCGAATTATGAGGACTATCTTCTGCAAGTGTCAAAAAGAACAAGTTGAATGAATGACTACATTGAAAATTCTGTGATAATATGGCTTCTTAACTTGGCTTAACTACCTCTTTTCTAAAAACTTTTTGTGAAACTATAGTGAACATTACTTTATGACGTTGTTTCATATTAAAACAACATACATACATAAATATATTCATGTATTGATACATTTGTTTCTGTATGTACGTATGTGTTTGAGTGTGTGCGTGTGTGTGTAAATGTGTTGTGTG
>NW_008705255.1:241076-242823 GCF_000326865.2 Helobdella robusta
CATACACACACATTGACCTAACACACATAGACACATACAAGCACACACATATAAACACACACACAAACATAAACACACACACATAAACACACACACAAACATAAACACACACACATAAACACACACACAAACATAAACACACACACACATACACCAACGCATAATTTTGAAAGACACATATGTACAAGCACACGCTAATATCAATGAACAAACAGCGTTTAAAGGCATAATTTTGTTTTATATTAACAAAGTGAAACATCTAAAAGCATTTAAATTCTATATAAAATGATGGATACAATATATATATATATATGTGTCTGTGTGTGTGCGTGTATGTATCTGTGTGTCTGTGTATGTGTGTATGTATCTGTGTGTGTGTGTCTGTATGTGTGTGTGTGTGTGTGTGTGTGTATGTGTCTGTATGTGTGTGCTTGTGTGTGTGTGTGTGTGTGTATGTGTAATCTAATTTTTAAAAAGTTTGATGGTAGATTTCAAGATTTATAACCATAGAGAGTTTATTTAATTCTTCATTTGTTCCTAAAAATAGATTCCTTTCATATTAATTCTTTCTAAATAAATCTGTGTATGAATGAACAAATGAATGAATGAATGGGTGAATGAATGCACGAACAATCAAACAAATGAATGAAAACAGTACTGAAAAATTAAAAAATGAACTGTTGAACAAATGAACGGATGAACAAAGGAATGAACGAATGAATGAATGAACGAACGAACGAAAGAACGAACGAACGAATGAACAAATGAATGAATGAACAAATGAATTAATGAACAAATGAATGAATGAAAAAATGAATGAATGTATGAACAAACGAATGAACAAATGGAGGAATGAATCAATGTGCAGAACTAAACAATGAACAACTGTGAAAATGAATAAAACAAATTGCACTGGCGACATTAAGTACATAAACATGCATTTGAGACTTGATGGCGAAACAAACAATAAATACGTGCTATTTGGCTGGTTTCCAGAAAATTTGTTTTATAATAGTTTTTAAAATTTAGTGTTTTTTGCGATACAATTAAGGTATTGTTCATTTTGTCTGTTTGTTTGCCCGTTTATCATCTCGAGATATCTCTATGTGTGTTGGTATGTGTGTGTACTATTATGTATGCATGTGTGTGTGTGTGTGTGTGTGTGTATGTATTTGTATGTGTGTATGTGTGTGTGTAGTAAGTTTGTATGTTTGCATGTAGTACGTATGACATTTTAATGAAGGAAGGCGTCTTACGCATCGAATACATAGAAATTCGATTCGTCTCTCGCACCCAGCCCATTATACTTGTAGGGCAAACAATGCTAGGAAAAGAATAAGTCATTTTACTGTGAATATATTTGTTGAGGGAGTGAATGCAATGTGTTAGATGAAGTTGCTAACATTTCTGAGAATATTGTACGACAAATTCTAATAATGACCATGTCGACGACGATGATGTTTGGGATGGTGATGACGATGATGATATCATTGTAATGATGATGGTGATATCATTGTAATGATGATGGTGATATCATTGTGATGATGGTGATATCATTGTAATGATGATGGTGGTATCAGTGTGATGATGATGGCGAAGAAGAAGATGATATCATTGTGATGATGATGGCGAAGAAGAAGATGATATCATTGTGATGATGATGGCGAAGAAGAAGATGATATCATTGTGATGATGATGGCGAAGAAGAAGATGATATCATTGCGGTAATAGTGATGACGATGAAGTG
>NW_008705255.1:251202-284149 GCF_000326865.2 Helobdella robusta
CACACACACACACACGCACACTCACACACACACACAACGCCTCCACACCGAATTGTGAATTTAACCGAATAATTGACTAAGAATTCGGTCGAAGATGAAGTCAAAGTCGACTACGGAAAAAAGGTCGCCAGCCTAATTTTGGGCACGCTACCACAAATCTTGGCCCCCTGTCCAAATTTGAAAAAAAAATTAAACTTTTAAACATTTACCAAATTTTGGCCCCCCCCGTCAAAGTTGTCTAGATCCGCCACTGCACTTGCATACACAAATACACTTACATACATATATAAATAAAAACAAATACACACATACATACATTCATACACACATACATACACACAAACATACATACATAATAGTACACATACAAACACACATACAGATATCTCGAGATGAATAAATGTGATGTGATGGATGGCAGGTGTGATGCTAATTATTAATATAACGTGTGTGTGTGTGTGTGCGTGCGCGCGTGTGTGTGTGTGCGCGCGCGTGTGTGTGTGTGTTCGTACACTTCGTAATGGCACACATATGTATTACTGCTTTGTGCACGTGTACAATGTTATACAATGTGCGTGTGTGTGTGTACATACTTACGTACGTTCGTACACTTCGTAATGGCACACATATGTATTACTGCTTTGTGCACGTGTACAATGTTATATACACTAAACAGTTATTGTGTGTGAAACTAATAACATATATTTATTATAGAAAGAGAAAAAGAAAGAGAGAGAGAAAGAGAAAAAGAGAGAGAAAGAAAGAGGGACGGGGAAAAAGAGGAGTAATAAGAGAAAGAGAGAGAGAGAGAGAGAAAGAGAGAAAGGGACGGGGAGAAAGAAGGAAAGAGGAGTAATAAGAGAGAGAGAGAGAGAGGAACGGAGAAAAAAAAAGAGTAATAAGAGAGAGAAAGAGAGAGAGAGAGAGAGAAAGAAAGAGAAAGAGGGACGGGGAGGAAAAAAAGAGTAATAAGAGAGAGAGAGAGAGAGGAGGAAGAGAGAGAGGGAGAGAGAGAGAGAGGGAGAGAGAGAGAGAGAGAGGGAGAGAGAGAGAGAGAGAGGATTTCCAATCCTTAACCAACTCCAACCAGAAAATTTTTTGTAAACACAAAAAAGAATGAAGTTGACGGTCGAAATACAAATATGTATGTGCAAATGTGTGTGTGTTTGTGTATTTATATGTCTGTGCTTATATGTGTTTTTGTACGTATGTGTGTGCGTAAACGTGTGTGTATGTGTGTATATATGTAGGTATGTAAGTGGGTATTTTTAGAATTTGTTTGTGTGTGTGTATGTGTTTGTGTGTGTATGCATGTATACAATTGTGCGTATATTTTGAAATATTTGTGTGTAGGTGTGTGTGTTTTTTGTGTGTGTGTTTGTATGTGTGTTTTTAGACCATCTACAAAGCGCAAACTCGTCTAGATATAAGCAAGTCCACCTATCCGATGAACATTTTTTTTTGTCAGGAAATAAGATTACATACATTAGCAATAATTGCGAGATAGAGTTGGTATGTATGGATGTGTATGTTTGTATGTATGTGTGTGTTTGTGTGTGTGTATGTATGTGTGTGTGTATGTATGTTTGTATGTGTGTGTATGTGCTAACATGCACGCGCTAATGTGTATAAATGCATGCATATTTGCATCTATTTGATTGATTGAATGAAAATTGAAAATTATCGTTTGTTTGTTTGTGTGTGTGTGTTTGTTTGTGTATGTATGTGATGACGAAGATGGATGGTGATGACGATGACGAAGATGAAAATGAAAGGTTATGATGATGATAACGATGAGAATATTGTTGTGATGAATAAATGAATGAAAAAAAATGAATGATATGTCAAGAAAGTTAAGAAGATGATGAAGACGACGTTGATGATGTTTACGTGCACGTGTATCGTCCTTGCCTTTCTATAGAGCTTGCAAAATACCAAAAATATTACTGTGTGTGTGTGCGTGTGTGCGTGCGTGCGTGTGTGAGAGAGAGAAAGATAAAGATAGAGGAAAAGATAGATAGATAGAGAAGAGAGAGAGAGAGAGAAAGAGAAATTACATAGATAGATAAATAGAAAAGATATATATATAAATATTAATTAGTTAAATTGACAATTGAACAGTATTTTTTCTGTTAGTTAAGTTGCCGCACAAGCCCTGTGGGCTCCTGGTTTTACTTTAAATAAATAAATAAATAATATATATATATATATATATATATATATATATATATATATATAGAGAGAGAGAGAGAGAGAGAGAGAGAGAGAGAGAGAGAGAGAGATTACAAGACTGTTTAATCGATAGCAAGTCTATTTTGTTTGATAACGGCAACAAGACAACTAATAAATTCGCATAATGCAAGAAACAACACCACCAACAACAATAACAACTTCTTCAACAACACCAACAACTTCAAAAACAACATTATCATCAACAACTTCAACATCAACAACAACAACTTCTTCAACAACAGCAACAACAACTTCTTCAACAACAACAACACCAACAACAACTTCAACAACAACTTCTTCACTAACAGCAACAACTTCTACAACAACAACAATAATAACAACTTCTACAACAACAATAACTTCTACAACAATAATTATAAATATATTAATAGACTAATAGTGATAATAATAATATGTAAAATAATTAAATGAAATATCACTATTATAATTAGTATTATAATATATAAATAAATTAATAAATTAGTTAAATAATTAATTAATAAATAGATAAACTAACTTTTAGATCAAATTTTTACCATGATCATTTTTTGACATTCTGTTGAGATATGAAAAATTAGGTGGGCGATATTTAATATGGTACCACAAAATCGATAAAAAAATTGATATTACGTATCTATTGTTATTATTATTATTCTATGTTGTTGTTGTCATTATTATTGTAATCAGATTCTTGTTATTGTGTTGCTGTTGCGTTGATTGTTGTATTATTGTTATTGTTGTTTTTGTTGTTATTGTTGTTGTTGTTGTTATTGTTGTTATATTTAAAATTCTATGTTGTTGTATTTGTTGTTATATTTAAAATTCTATGTTGTTGTATTTGTTGTTATATTTAAAATTCTATGTTGTTGTATTTGTTGTTATATTTAAAATTCTATGTTGTTGTAATTGTTGTTATATTTAAAATTCTATGTTGTTGTAATTGTTGTTATTGGTGTTTTTTAAGGTGTCTTCCCAATCAAGATGTTGTATGTAACAATAATCTGTCAATTATTAATGTTGATTTTGTTGTTACTGATTATGATGTTGCAGCTGGCAGTGATGATAATGATGATGATGATCTAGTAGTAGTAGTAGTTGTAAAAGTAGTAGTAGTAGTAGTAGTAGTAGTAAAAGTAGTAGTAGTAGCAGCAGAAGTAGTAATAGTAGTAGTACTTGTTGTTGTTGCTGTTGTTGTAGAGTAGTAGTGGTTGAAGTAGAAGCAGTAGTAGTAGTAGTAGCAATAGTAGATGTAGTAGTAGTAATAGTAGTAGTAGTAGTAGTAGTAGTAGTAGTAGTAGTAGTAGTAGTAGTAGTAGTAGTAGTAGTAGTAGTAGCAGTAATAGTAGTAGTAGTTGTTGTCGTTTCTAGTTTTGTTACAATGTAATTAATGAAATGAATAGCAAGTTAGTTGCTGTATAATATTGCACAGTAGGCCAGTGTACGAGCTTATGGTGTAGTTTGAAATTACGTTAATTTATATATAATTTATTTAATATTATTATTATTATTATATGATAATTTATTTATGTATCTATATATTTATATATTTATTTATGTTTTTGTTTATTTATTTTTAAAATATTTAAAATAATAATCCCCGGTTGATATCCTAAAACCATCCAATAGTGCAACATTTAAGCCCATCCAAATGTTTCCTCTCTATATATACGAGCTGTGTATGTATATATGTATGTATGTATGCATGTATGTATGTATGTATGTATGTATGCATGTATGCATGCATGTATGTATGTAAGTATGTATGTTTGTATGCATGTATGTATGTATGCATATATGTGTAGCAAAGAGATCTATTATGAAAAGCATGTAATCAAAAAAATTATATATATATATATATACATATATATATATATATATATATATATATATATATATATACATCACTGGCCACATACACAACGTATCAATTAGAACACTGAAAAAAGTTTATCGTTCTACCTCGCTTAATTGTTCAAATGGTTTGTATGAATAAAAATTTTGGTTTTGAACTCTAGAAACTCGAGAGTATATACGATCTACCGTTAGAATAGTCGACAAATTAAACAGAAAGTTAACTAGAGCGAAATATGCTGTGATTTTCATCAATAATAAATATATATATATATATTTATTATTTTTTTTATCCTTGGTTTTTGCTTAATAAAAGGATAAAAAAAATAATAATAAATATATACATTTGTAAAGCGCCCCTATTGAGCTATCTTCAGAGGCGTTAATTGTGCTTCGTTTTGTGGAAAAAATGATGTTTCAAATCCCATCTAAAGGCATCACGACTGATGTCAGAGTTTATTTTTAAATCAATCGGTAATGAGTTCCAGGTTTGGGCTGCTGCAACTGGAAACTTTCTCTCTCCAAAATGAGATGCTTTGAACGGAGGACAGACATTATCTCCGTGCTTCGCTGATCTCTGTCGATTCTGACTCTATATCTGTGTGTGTGTGTGTGTGTAGCGTGCGTGCGTGTGTTATTAAGTGTGCGCGATGATATGTGTGGGTTTTTGTGTGTCTGTATGTGTGAGGGTGTGTGTAAATTGATAATAATACCAATAAAAATAACAATATTTAAAACACTCTAATAATTTAAAAAATGAATAAAAAAACAAACATACAAACAAGCAAACAAACAAGCAAACAAACAAACAAACAAACATACAAACAAACAAACAAACATACATACATACAAACAAACAAACAAAACAAGTTATCATTACATTCAGCCTAGCAGATCAACGAAAGAGTTTGTTTTGATGTATCCTACGAGTTGATATATGTGTGTATGTGTGTGTGTGTGTGTATGTGTTTGGATGTTGGTGTTTGTGTGTGGAAGTGTGTGTGTTTGTGTGTGGACGTGTGTGTGTTTGTCTGTGGATGTCGGTGTTTGTGTGTGGATGTCGGTGTTTGTTTGTGGATGTGTGTCGGTTTGTTTGTGTGTGGACGAGTGTTGATGTGTGTACGTGTATACAGAATAACAAACACACACACACAAAAACACACATAATAGAGGCACACACACACAAAAACAAATGAATAGATAGACAAACTTGTTAATTTGAACATTCAATTATTCCTATCTACAATATTGGTGGGTTATTGTATTGGATGTATGTAATTTTTGATCTGCCTATTCATTCATTCCTTCGTTCGTTCACTCACTCACTCACTCACTCACTCACTCACTCACTCACTCACTCACTCACTCACTCACTCACTCACTCACTCACTCACTCACTCACTCACTCACTCAATCAATCAATCAGTTATCACTCACTCACTCATTCACTCACTCATTCATCCAACATTTAGTTTAGTGATTATTATGTTTGGGGTTATATCTCTCAGTTATGCAATGCAATTTGTTTACAGGATGATGATGATGACGATGATGATGATAATAATGATGACGATGATAATAATGGTGATAATAATGGCAAAAACGTGATGATGAAAATAGTAATTAAACTCATCGTCATTAACAAAGGGCTATTAAAATGAAAATTTTGAAAAATGCACCAAGGCAGAAGTATTAATAGAAAAATATATAATATAATAGTAATAATAATGATAATAATAATAACAATAATAATAATAACAATAATAATAATAACAATAATAACAGAAAGAGACATGTTCCGAAAACGACTTAAACATCACTTTTTTGACCGGCAGCTTCTCGAACAGAGCCTCTGAGTTTTACATAGAGGGGCGCTATATAAATTCTCCATACCATACCACACCATACCATACCAAAAATAATAATTTGGCGTCATAAGGAGAATGATAAAAGCAATAATGAGACATCAAGAACAATTTCAAAATTATATTTTTTAGATATATATATACCCTATATAAGCACGAGACCGAAATTTAACTAAACCGAATATTATCATTATTTTTGTGGCTTTGTTTATTTAATTATTTATTTATCAATACACGCAAAAAATGCACGTGAAATAGCGCATCACACACATACATACATACACACACACACATACATACATACATGCACACACACACACAACTTACATGTGGTTGATTGGGATCTCTCTGTAACCAAATTCGCTCATTGCTATAGCGAAGTCTTAAGATAATAATATAAACGTATAGAAATACACTAAAAATAAAATAATAATCCTAAGATGATGTAATTATTACAAAAATTATTCAAAAAATACCAAAAAGTCGCTCAACTTACGTACAGACAATGAAATACATCTTAGCAGCAGAAATGCACTTGTGAATTCCTCTTTACCTATTTTCAATTATCGATACTTATTCCAGGACTAAATTAGTTATGATTTACGTAAAAATTCAACGCAAGAGTTGAACTATAGCACTTGTACTTGAGTTGGTATTGGTATGTTTAAAACCTGGGTGGCTTGGATGGAATCAAGGTATGGGGATCTTTAAATTACAACCTACCCTTCTTGGTAACTGTCGGAATCAACCGTTCGTTTGAATGAACAGGTGAATGAACATGTGAATGAACGAGTGAATGAACGTGTGAATGAACGAGTGAATAAACGAGTGAATGAACGAGTGAATAAATGAGTGAATGAACCGGTGAATGAACGAGTAAATGAACAGGTGAATGAACGAGTTGGTCTAGAAAAAAAGTAGAATAAAATATAGAAACCAAATATAGATAACACCGTCATTCCTTCCATGGTTGCTATTAATTTCTAAATGCCGGCGATTTGTACTTTGTACATAATAAAATATAATATCTATGGAGAGAAGAAGTTAAGAGATAGTTTCCAACATTTAAAAATATTTTACCGAACTATCAATATCACGAAATGAGATTGAGAATGAAGTTGAACCCCATCTAAAAGCGTTAAATCGAAACAAACAAGTACATAGCTTCATAAATAAAAAGAAAAAGGGCAAATAGTAAACATTCAAAGAAGCAAATTTTTTTGACACATCCTATTTAGCAGTCACTCTGCATATTTTTCCAATATTGGCCTGGGATATTAGAGAAGAAAAAAAATAAAAAACTTTCATTCTGGATTAGAGGTGTGAAAATATTGACAACTTTTGACAAATTTGATTGTGTAAGTTACAAATAAGGAGTTGGTGTTACGGCAGCGTTGGTTTTGAAAAAAAAATTATTTTTTATTCGCCCATGTTTATTTAATTTCTCCTTTTTATAGTATATTTCATTTCTCTTTTTTATAGTTTATTTCAAAAATTCAGAAATTATCTGATCCGAAAATTTTTCAAATAAAACTGTCTTAAGGTAGGAAAAATCTTTTAGAAAGAATTTACCAAACTGCTGAGAGAATAGATCTTTGCAAATGGATTTAGTAAAATTTATCTATAAGTGAATCTTGAAAAATTGAGCAACGTATACATTATTTGAAAAATCAAATGAACAAATTTACTAAAGAATATTAGGTAAAAGTTCGGAAACTATTCAAAATGAAATGCAAAAATGAACTTTCATCAATGATTAATCATCTTAATAAGGAAAGAATAAAAAAAATTTTTGAAAACAAAGTAAACAAACTTAAAAATTTAAACGATGTAATCAACAAAGAACTATTTAATAATGGTTACAGTTGGCGCTCACAAAACTCTTAAAAACACCATCACTTTCGTATCTACAGCTAGCGAACAAAATGAATGTTTCAGTGTGTTTCAAGTTAATTTATGAATGAAAATTTATATGATTAACGTTGATTTTTGCCATGTATTTCAAGTTATTCATGTTACAAAATTTTTTTTAATTCATTTTAAATGTTTTTCAAATCAAATCGTCGTTCGTTATTAAGAATTCCAAGTTTTTCATGTTTTATTATTTACACTGCACATATAAACTAAAAAAAAAATTTGAAAAAGTGTCAAACCATTAAAAAAAGTCAGTTGTAAAATTTGTATCAAACAACATATTAACAGCCAAGTCATGTTATTTATGAAAATATTTGAAAAAATCTAATAAAATTAGTCTGTAAGATGTTTAAGAATCGAAATATAGATAAAAAGTAATATAACTTGTCAAATGAGTACCCTTCAAATAGTGATCTTAACTAATTTTTACCTCAGATTAACAATTTTTCCCCAGAATAAAATTGCTCCAGTGCTCATGTCTTTGATCAGGAAAACAAAAGGATGATCGACATTCACCTGGACGGGAGTTTCAGGATTTCTGAAGAGGCCGCCTAAGACAGCTGTTGCGGCAGCTGCTTCTACTCCATGTTCGTCAACTTCTATGAAGGCTTTCTGCTTCACATCGGATATGTGAAGGTTTTTTGCACCGTTCACTCCGGACAGGTCTGCACTGCCTGGCCTAAACAGATCCGATACTCCCAATTTTTCCAAAATTTCCTTAATTTGCGGTCTCGTTTCTAATTTGAATTTTGGCATTTTAAGATTAACTAACTTGTTGGATAACTTTGTTGAAATGTTGATCAGAATGTCAGCATTTAATTTATTCTCCACTTCCGAAAGTGTGGTTATAGATAAATCGGGCAAAATAACGATAAAACTAGCAGCGTTACCAGTGAAAGGCAATTCAATGATCTGACTTTGGAGCTCTTGGTCACAAACGTAACGCAATATTTTTGAATACATGTGCATGAATGGAACGCTGACGGTTTGTTGAGAAGAAATGACAAAATTTTCATAAAAAGTTGATCTTTTGTAAAACGATTTGCTCCAGCTGCCTTTGAAATACAATGCGTTGACCAGGACAATTTTTGTCAGAGCGTTGAAGGTCCCTGGAGATATCAGGTCTTTAATTTTATTATTCGTTTTAAGTTGAACCCAATTGTTCACAGAAGACTCACACCTTGACGCATTGTTTCTGTATAAAGTATTTTAAGTAAAATTAACAGAATTAAGTGATGGAATTGAAAAAACATTACAAATCGTTCACAAAATTCACTTTTATAATATAAAGTAAGAGCCCAACCTACAAGCTAAACTACGATCGTAACTTACTTAAAATCAACAAGTTTGACCCTGCTTGCATATAACAAGAGGCACAATTGGTTGAAACTTGCGGAAAGGTTTTCCGATTTTTCTAGAAAGATTTTGTTAGCTATATTCAAGGTGTGCTTATTTTCAGTGTTCCAGAGTTTCTTGTGGAAGAGTTTCATATTCTGGTGGATTGCATCGTCCTGAAGTTGATCCAGATGAAGAACTTTCTTCAGTTCACAGGCTGTTTTATCTGTTTCAAAATTATTATAAATACACAATTATTATATAATAACAACAATTTCAAGCATGATATATTTATCGTGTTACATTTACACGAAATTATTTGTTTGAGCCTCAAGTTTCCTGAACTATTTAGAATTAAAACATTTAAACAAAACTTTTTGTCAATCAATAAACAACGAGAGTAAAAAATTGTATATTACCTTTAGAGCCAAGCAGAGTCATGGCCAGCACCAGCATCAAACTGAGTGGGGAGAAAAATACATTAGCATTTGGTTGGGACAGGGAGAGTTCATTGTACACATCTAAACCAAACCCAACCTCTGCCATTGTGATGTTCTGAATGTTCGACATTTAAGTTTTTAGAAAACTTATTGTGCAATCACAGCGTTTCTCTTTTGTAAGTGAACGTGAACATTCCTAATGTTGGGAACTTAATAAGAAACATATGAATCTTTCAAACATTCACTAGTTTTATCGTTGTTATTCGTAGCAAGTTTCACGTAAATAGTTACAAAGTTCGCCAGCCTAACATATTTGGATTAGTATGAGAATAATACGAGTGGTACGATATTTTAAAAAAACTAAATGCAATGTGCATTTTTTGTGGTACAATAATTATTTTAAGTTTGTTCACTGATGTTAGCATAGAATGACAAGTTTTACGATTGAATTTGAATCAAATTTTTGCTATATCCAAACTTGTTATCGTTACTTTGTTTGATGAAAATGTAAATGAAAAAAAAACCATCATGGCCGAGCCAATTCAACTCAATTTTGTTATTTATTTACGTCAACTTTCATTTTGATGTTATTAATCAGATGAATCACCAGTTTCAAAGAAAAACCAAAATTTAAAAAAATCCCAACCAATTGAAAAAATTGAGCAAAAGTATATTATCAAGAAAGTTTTCTAGTAGACAAAATATTATTATAGATTGTTCAATCTGCCCATGAACAGAACAGCTCCTGAGGAATTTTCCTTTATCAGAAATACAAACGGATGGTCAGCATTGACCTCAACGCTTCGAATGGGAGGAGGTCTGAACCCACTCGACAGTGATATGATCACAGCTGTTGCGGCAGCTGCCTCTACCCCCACCTCGTCGATTTCAATGAATGCTTTCTGTTTAACGTCAGATACGTACAGATCTCTAGCACCATTTATTTTTGACAAATCAGCTTTTCCTTGCAAAAACAATTCAGAAAGTCCTAATTTTTTCAACATTCCAAGAACATCTGGAGTTGTTTCTAGTTTAAATTTTGGCAGCCATAGTGTAACCAACCAGTTGGCTAAATTTTCTGAAATTCTTGATAACACAGTAGCTGTTAGTTTTTTTTCCATTTCAGGCAAACTGATTTTACTCAAATCCGGCAGAATTAAAATGAAACTTGCAGCACTGCCCATGAAGGGTAATTCTAAAATTTGACTTTCGAGTGCATCGTCATAGTAATATTTCATTTTTCTGTTGTTAAAGTTCATGAAAGGGACTCTAACAGTTAGCCCTTGGGATGTTTTGAAATTTTTTTCAACAGTCATACTTTTGTAAAACTCTTTTTCCCAGTTGCCTTTGAAATGCAAGGCATTCACTAGAACAAGCTTTGTAAAGGCGTTGAAAGTTCCTCGAAGTATCAGATTTTTGATCTTATCGTTCGTTTTCTGCTGGACCCAATTATTCACTATTGTCTCACATTCCGATGCTTTGTTTCTGCAAAGCATATGATTAAATACCAAAACTTTGTACTGTATTATGAGGTATATGATGTAAAATACAGAAATCTTTAAATTCAAACAAAACAATAGAATTTTACGTTACCATGTCAATGTCTTGAAGTATAATTTAAACTAATGGATAAAAATTTAAAAAACTTACTTAAAATCGACACATTGGACACTACTCCCATAGAACAAGTTACATGATTCGTTGAAAGTTGCTAAAAAATTTTCCGATTGTTCGAGGAATATTTTGTTGGCGATGTTTAAGGTGTGCTTATTTCCAGTGTTCATGAGTTGCTCGTGGAAGAGTTTCATACTCTGGTGGATTGCATCGTCCTGAAGTTGATCCAAGTGGAGAACTTTTTTCAGTTCTGTGGCTGTTTTGTCTGTGACAAAATTGTTCAAGATCAATTTCACAAAACTTATCTTCACCACTTTTGTCATGATATTTAACATTAGTTTCATTTTACAAAGTTTAAGGTTATTAATTAAAATTTGAAAACTTATTTTTTGTTATATTAACGTAAACAATATAATTAATAACTAAATGAGAATATTAATGTCAAAAAAAGATCTCAATGAAATAATAACAAATTACCATTAGAGCCAAGCAGAGTCATAGCCAGCGCCAGCATCAAACTGAGGGGAGAGAAAAATACATTAGCATTTGGTTGGGCCAGGGAAAGCTCGTTGTACACATCCAAACCAAATCCAACTTCTGCCGTTGCAATATTATGAAAGTTCAACATTTTTCAAGTTTCAGAAACTTTCTTCTGTTACAAGTTAACGTAAAAGTTTATTTCGTAGACGACTTTTAAAAAACATATGAACCTTTGTAACGTCTTATTTCAGTGTGGCTAATTTTAGAACAAGTTTTTTTGGAACTAACTTAGTTTCAAAGTTCATAAAATCATAATTAAATTTATTTTTCACTAAATCTTTTATTACACATACTCAGTGGTTGGATCTAGAGAAATTTGACATGAAGGCCAAAATTTTAAAAACATTGAGTTTGTTTTGGGAGGCTGGTGCAAGAAACTACGCTAATGTTTGCTAGTTTGACCAAAATTAGGCTAGGTGACTTTTTTCGGTTAATTATGTACTAAAATTGTGTTTTCTTGTTTAAAAACAGAGTTTTATTGACATAAATAGAATACTGCTCACATCGGAAAATGACCTTTCCGGCCTCTCCAAGATTCCCAACTGTTATAACTTTTTGCTTTTTCTTGAACTTATGATACAGCAAAATAATTTTTCTAGTTTTTCAACAGCTTTAAAGTTAATTATCAAAAAGACTGTCGGCAAATTTTATTCACAAACTTTATTCAAAACTTTAAGTGACCCAGTTTTATGAGTATATGATCATGTTCACATTGTTAATTGTTGTCGTTGAGTCAAATTGATTTAGTTTTTAGTTTGAGTAACTTCTGTAATTATTTTTTACAATAACCATTAATTGGATGAATAGTTTTATTTGTATATCAATTAATTTAAATAGTTCACAAATAATTGAAATAACTAAAAAGAAGAAGTTCAAATAAATTTATTCAATTCATTAAGGATTGTTCAATTTGCCCATGAACAAAATTGCTCCCGAAGTATTCTCCTTGATCAGAAATACAAATGGATGATCAGCATTGACTTCAACCCTTGGGATTTGAGGAGGAATGAATGCACTCATTACTGACACGATCACAGCTGTTGCGGCAGCTGCCTCTACTCCCACCTCGTCGATTTCAATGAATGCTTTCTGCTTAACGTCAGACACGTACAGATCTCTAGCACCATTTATTTTTGACAAATCAGCTTTTCCTTGCAAAAACAATTCAGAGAGTCCTAATTTTTTCAAAATACCAAGAACATCTGGAGTTGTTTCTAGCTTAAATTTGGGCAGTCGTATTGTAACCAGCCAATTAGCTAAATTTTCTGAAATTCTTGATAACAAAGTAGGGGTTAGTTTTTTTTCCATTTCAGGCAAACTAGTTTGAGTCAAATTTGGTAGGATTACAATGAAACTTGCAGCGGCGCCAAAAAAAGGTACTTCTAAAATTTGACTTTCAAGCTTGTCGTCGTAATAGTATTTCATAACTTCGTTCACCCTATTCATGAAAGGAACTCTAACAGTTAGCCCTTGGGATGTTTTAAAATTTTTATCAACAGTCATACTTTTGTAGAATTCCTTATTCCAACTGCCTTTGAAATGCAAAGCGTTCACTAGAACGATTTTTGTCATAGAGTCGAAAGTTCCTTGAGGTATCAAATTTTTGATCTTATCGTTTGTTTGTTGCTGGACCCAATTATTCACTATTGTCTCACATTCCGATGCTTTGTTCCTGCGTGGCATTTAATTAATTATACAAATTTGCACGACTATGAAACGGTGAAAAACGCTAAATATTTGAAAAAATTTATTTAAAATTTCCCTATATAGCAATTATAGATTACAGTTCATAAAGTACAATTTTGAGTAATCAATAAAAACTTTTTACAACCAACTTGAAATCAACACTTTGGACACTACTCCCATAGAACATGTTACATGATTCGTTGAAACTTACTAAGAACTTTTCCGATTGTTCGAGGAAAATTTTGTTGGCGATGTTCAAGGTGTGCTTATTCCTATTCTTAATGAGTTGTTCGTGGAAGAGTTTCATACTCTGGTGGATTGCATCGTCCTGAAGTTGATCCAGATGTAGAACTTTCTTCAGTTCTGTGGCTGTTTTGTCTTTTTCAAAATTATTTTTTATAATAAATTAATTATTTAACTAAATAAGAAAAAAAACTTAAACTTTGATATATTTGTCACAATATTTTAACATTGAACTTGTGCTTTATAAAGTAATTCGTTTCAAATTAAATAATATGTACAAAATATTAATTACCAAATTAAAATAAATAATCTCAATATAAAAACATTATAAATAACCATTAGAGCCGAGCAGAGTCATGGCCAGGGCCAGCAACAAACTGAGTGGGGAGAAAAATACATTGGCATTTGGTTGGGCCAGAGAGAGCTCATTGTACACATCCAAACCAAACCCGATCTCTGCCGTTGCGATGTTCTGAACGTTCGACATTTTACAGTTGTGAGATAATCTGTCATGCGATCATCATTTATGAAAGGAGGCTTAAAATTCATTTGAACTTTTGTCACATCTATCATTAGTGTCACTATTTTTAGAACAAGATTTTGAACTCAATTTCTAAGTTCACAAAATCAACCCTAGCTAAATTGGAATAAATGACATATGTGCTGCAATGTCTTAAAACAACTTAATCTTCTGAAAAGCATAATTTGGCGGAGATTTTAAAATTTGTTTTTCAATGTTTGGCCGGCGGTTTCAACAAAGATGAACGACAAACTTCATTTCCGATTTAATTCAAATCATACTTTGGCTCTTTTTAAGACTTTCGCTCATTAGTCAAAACAATAAAACTATTTTCATAAATATATTTATTTCCATATAACAGATTCGAATAAACTTTATTTTTTTCATTATCTAAACTTCAATTTTTATTTTAACAAAATTAATTAAATAATTCATTAGTTTCATTTAATTATCAAAACACACACATAATTGAAATCTGTGAACGGAAGAAATTCGTCTGAGAGAAAGTTTGATTAGAAAATAATTCATTATGGGTTGTTTAATCTGCCCATAAACAGAACAGCTCCAGAGGAATTTTCCTTTATCAGAAATACAAACGGATGGTCAGCATTGACTTCGACGCTTGGAAATTGGTAAATGTGTCCACTCATCCGTCCTATGATCACAGCTGTTGCGGCAGCTGCCTCTACCCCCACCTCGTCGATTTCAATGAATGCTTTCTGTTTAACGTCAGATACGTACAGATCTCTAGCACCATTTATTTTTGACAAATCAGCTTTTCCTTGCAAAAACAATTCAGAAAGTCCTAATTTTTTCAACATTCCAAGAACATCTGGAGTTGTTTCTAGTTTAAATTTTGGCAGCCATAGTGTAACCAACCAGTTGGCTAAATTTTCTGAAATTCTTGATAACACAGTAGCTGTTAGTTTTTTTTCCATTTCAGGCAAACTGATTTTACTCAAATCCGGCAGAATTAAAATGAAACTTGCAGCACTGCCCATGAAGGGTAATTCTAAAATTTGACTTTCGAGTGCATCGTCATAGTAATATTTCATTTTTCTGTTGTTAAAGTTCATGAAAGGGACTCTAACAGTTAGCCCTTGGGATGTTTTGAAATTTTTTTCAACAGTCATACTTTTGTAAAACTCTTTTTCCCAGTTGCCTTTGAAATGCAAAGCGTTCACTAGAACGATTTTTGTCATAGAGTCGAAAGTTCCAGGGGGTATCAAATTTTTGATCTTATTGTTCGTTTTTTGCTGAACCCAATTGTTCACTATTGTCTCACATTCCGATGCTTTGTTCCTGCATAAAAATTTTGTTTGGTAAACAGTGACAAAGTTAGTGATCAGATAAAAAAAAATTTAAATCTTTCATAATAATTACTTTTTACTTCATTGAGTCATTACATTTCAACATCTAATTACAATCAACAACTTGAAGTTACAACTTACTTGAAATCGACACGTTGGACACTACTCCCATAGAACATGTTACATGATTCGTTGAAACTTGCTAAAATATTTTCCGATTGTTCGAGGAATATTTTGTTGGCGATGTTTAAGGTGTGCTTACTTCCAGTGTTCATGAGTTGCTCGTGGAAGAGTTTCATACTCTGGTGGATTGCATCATCCTGAAGTTGATCCAAATGGAGAACCTTTTTCAGCTCTGTGGCTGTATTATCTAACAAATAACAAATAGTTTAAAAATTTCTTAATGTAACATAAATTCGATAAGCTTTTTTCCTTGTACGTACGATTGTTTTTAACATTAAAACTCAAAAAAAATGTAAAACATAACATGAAAATTAAAACGTGAAACGTTTATCGTTTGACGTTTTTTTTATAATATTAACAATGACAGAAAAACGCCTAATTAGTAATATTCATTGTAAATAACCATTAGAGCCGAGCAGAGTCATGGCCAGGGCCAGCAACAAACTGAGTGGGGAGAAAAATACATTAGCATTCGGTTGGGCCAGAGAAAGCTCATTGTACACATCCAAACCAAACCCGGTCTCAGCCGTTGCGATGTTCTGAACATTCGTCATTTTAAAGTTTGAAGTTTTTTTAGAACAATCGGTAAATACTGAAAATCCTTTCACATTTAAAAAATGTAAAAAAATTTTTACTTTGCAGTAGCTTATAAGAAACATATGCTGATTAAATTTATCTACGTTTGCGATAGTATATTTTCATATCAAATTACAAAGTTCACGAAACAAACAAACTATATCGGATCCAGGGGGGAATGCAGAAACAGACATAAAATGTAACATTAGCTTGTAAAAATACGAAAGATTTTAATGATTGTGATAAATAATTGTGTAGACCGATTTTTTGTACACCTTTCCTCTTATAACAGCTATCCAAGTATCCACCCAACAAAAAAGATCACTAAATGTCATGAATTTTCAAAAGAATTACCCCGCAATCCTAAACAATTTCAAATTTATTATTGCCAACTAGTAAATACTTTTTCTTTGCACATGAGAGATTGAAAAAAAATAAAAAAAATAATTTTATAAAGTATGATTTCACAAAAATTTATCTAATTAGACTGCTTGCTAGCTCAATTCAATTCTATAATTTCTTTTAATGTTTGTTTATCATTGTTAACCTGACTAGGTTGCACGTAAAATTTTTTTTTTTTTTTTTTTATTAGTCTTTATTATTGCAGCTCTGACATACGCAGAACCACTTACAATGTTACAGATATATTATGGTATTTTTATATCTTTTACTATGTTCTTCTTTTCTTCATCTATTGATTTGCAGCAGCCATCTTCGCCAAAAAGGCTGTTTATCCTTTTCACACGACGTACACATGTATTTACGTGCACGCGCAAGCACCGCATCATATACCCTGAGTATATGATAGCCATTGAGATGTTTGACTCGGCGAGCATTTGAACCACCGAGCCATCTCGCCAGCCAGCATGCGACAACTTACGTCGTCTACCCATTTACCAACCTCGAAATTGGACGGCTGGGTTGACCGGGGGTCGGCTACCCGGATGAATCTGTAGAAACTGCAGAATTCGAACCCGGGTCGTGGGAGTGGTAGACGGACACGCTAACCACTCGGCCATGAGACCCCTTAAAACGACATTGTGTTCATGTTCATGTCTGAATTACAACGATTACTTTGTTTAGCTGTCGAAATAAATAAAATACAATTTAGTGGTGTAATTTGACATAACCAAGTTTATATTTTCATTTACTTTATCATTTATTGTACAAAATTTGGTTTCAATATATTTAACTAAATTAATTTCAAATATTACAATTTTTAGTATTTCATCACTCAAAATCTACCAGACAAATTTATTATCTAATAGAAGAGTTGATAATTTTTCAAACGAATTAACCAAAAAATATAATTTGATTTTATTCCAGAAATATTTTCATTTAGGATTCTTCAGTCTGCCCATGAATAGAACGGCTCCCAAAGTACTTTCTTTGATCAGAAACACGAACGGACGATCGGCATTGACCTCAACACGCGGGAGAGAGGGAACCCTGGAGCTCGTCCTCATCCCAATGACAGCGGTTGCGGCAGCCGCTTCTACCCCCTCCTCACTAATTTCAATGTATGCTTTCTGTTTCACGTCAGATACGTACAAATTTTTTTACCATTTATTCTTGACAAATCACAGTTCTCCACTGAAAATAATTCAGACATTCCTAATTTTTTCAACGTTTCAAGAACATTTGGTTTTGTTTCGAGTTTAAATTTCGGCAACGAAAGTGTAACCAGCCAGTTGGAAACTTTTTCAGAAATTTTTTTTATCACGTCGGAAGTTAGCTTTTTCTTCATTTCAGGCAAACTAGTTTTTGTCAAATTCGGCAGGATTACTATGAAATTGGCGGTGTTTCCTATGAAAGGTATTTGTAAGACTTGGCTTTCAAGCGTGTCGTCGTAATAATATTTTATCTTTTCGTTATTGAAGTTCATAAAAGGAGCGCTAATAGTCTGATCTTGGGAGATTTTAAAGTTTTTCTCAGCTGTCGCACTTTTGCGGAAATGCTTATGCCAGCTTCCCTTGAAATGCAGAACATTGACGAGAACGATTGTGGTGAGTTGGTTGAAGGTTCCTTGAGGTATCAGATTTTTGATCTTATTGTTTGTTTTCTGTTGTACCCAGTTGTTCACTATCAATTCACACTCCGATGCTTTGTTTCTGAGAAAAAAATTGTTGCTCATATTCAAACGAATGTTCGTTCAAATTTTGATACATTTTTAATCTAAATTAGCTTTAACAATTTAATTATCATTTAATTTGTTTTCAAGTTTTTAATCATTTTATCACAAAAACAAAAAAAAACTTACTTGAAGTCAACTAATTGCAGATAACTTCCATAGAATTTATGACACGATTCGTTGAAACTTGTCAGAAAATTTTCTGATTTTTCAAAAAAAATTTGTTGGCAATATTCAAGGTGTACTTATCTTTTGTGTCCAAAAGTTGTTCGTGAAACAATTTCATGCCCTGATGAATGGCATCATCATCAAGTTTGTCCAAATGGAGAACGCTTTTCATTTCAGAGGCAGTTTTATCTAGAATTTGAAAAAAAATCAAATCCAGATAATTCATTCGCCCTAAATATCATTCCAGTTATTTATGACAATGAAACCTTGTGCCCCAAGTAAAGTCATAGCTAAGGCCAATAACAAGCTAAGAGGAGAAAAAAATGCATTGTCGTTCGGCTGAGCTCGAATCAACTCGTTGTAAACATCTAAGCCAAACCCTACCTCCGCCGTTGCTATATGCTGCATGTTCGACATTTTGCAGGTTCTTGAAAACATTCAAAACTGTTCTCACTACTTTGGTTTTTATTTTGAAGTGTTTTAATTGCTGAAGTTGAGAGGGTAAAGTTCAAAATTAATAACCGTAAATCTTTGTCTCATTGAAATAGTCGCACAAACATTAGTATATTTCATGCCATCTGTTGAAATCTATCTTCAGTTGGTTTAATCTGCTTTAATTTCAAGTTTTTCTATACTCTTGTATGTTTGCTCCAATCCGAGTTTCGCCGTAAGTAATACATCATAATCGAGAATAATTGAAATGATTAAAAATCTCTTGCGTAATTCAATTAACAAACGATGAAGTATAGTTCAGATTTGAAGAAAAATTACAATCCCTGCACTATTTTACAAAGTTCTCATTTAATTGCATGGATATAAATTAATCAAAAGAAACATTTTCATGCTTAAGATGGGACTGAGAAAATTACAAAGTGCACAAAATTCGACACTCAGTGATTTGTTGGAATTTGTTGATGTGCGTTTTGTTTAAAATTCCAATTGATGACGTTGCGTCTCCGAATTGTTTCATTTTTATCAACCATTTTAGTTTTAATTTTTATTGTGTTTATGATTAGCATGTTTTTTCAAACTGCATCTGTCGGAGTTCAAATATATTTTCTCCTGATACATATCAGCCTATCACACCAGTTTGAAATGATTTATATTCGAGTCGATAATTGGATTTTTTTAATAACTAACAATATTATGTTGAAGATTATGACAAGAATACGTTTTTTGTATCAATAACAACACACATTTTTTTTGTAATATAGTTGCATAGAGTTATATAGAGTTGTATAGGGTTATATAAAGTTATATACTCTTATATTTTGGGTTATAAAGGAAGAGATACAGTTATATAGAATTATATAGAGTTATATAGAGTTATATAAAGTTGTATAGAGGTTATATTGAGTTATTTAGAGTTATACATTAATCAATCAATCAATTAGTCTATAAAATGCTCTTTCCGCAATGTTCAACAGCGCTCCTCAATGAATTTTGCAAACAGATGGGTCTTGAGTAGAGAAGACTTCTACTGCTGCATATTTTTATCTATTAAATGCTGCAACACAATTTTAGTTAAAGTTGAAGTAGTTGAAGACATGTAGAATATATTGCCAAATTCAATTACTAATTTAAATTTACTAATTTTATTGTATTTTAATGCAAATCGACTAACAAAACTCCGAAGACAAATCGATGTGGAAAATTAAATGAGATTATTAAATAAATGCCATACACATGGATGCGCAGAAAATTTTTTTATAGCTTTGTTGATTTCACGTGATTCCATGGTGGTTATCTTTGTTAACGCACACGTGTCGGCCTGAGTAGCCTATATGCGTTGATCACATGTGTTAGGCTTTTATTTTCGCACGTAGTCATTTTTTCCCATTCCCGCCCATCATTCTCGATATCCGAACTACGATTCCCTATTCCCTAATATTCTCACTACCGAAAATTAAGTGGGAACTATGAGATTCCCACGATTCCCGTTCCCATGCTCACCTCTAGTGCTCGTCGCTCTGGTTTTCCTATTATTTATATATATATTCAACGTTAAATTTTGGAAAATTACTAACTTTTAGCAATAATTTGGTGTATTTTATTCTATATATTTATGGCATTTGGGTATATATTCTATATATATGGCATATAATTCTTAAGACTGACAAAGTGAAACTTAAATTTTTTTTTATTTATTATCACTTTTAGCATTATGAATGATTAAAAGTGCAATTTCATCAAACAGTTAGATTCTAACTTCTCTTATCCAGGCTGACACGGAATCAGTTTTCTTAGTTTTTCATTGTTTCAGAAAAACAGGTGGGTGGGATTTAAACGCCTAATCAAACTTTCGGATGAGTTGTAATAGATCTATATTTTATCTTTCAAAGAGAACTAAGTATAATTTCAACGAATGGCTGATTTGAAAGAACAAGTTGCATCCAACCTAGAATTTGGATTGGATTTGTATCAGCAGCTCTCCAATGCAAGCAAAGAAAATTTTTTTTTCTCCCCAACGAGCATATCTTATGCACTCGCAGTGACAATGCTTGGAGCCGACGGTGAGCCATTTTGTTTAGTTAGTATGAATAAATATAACATTTTAAATAGGTTCATATTTTTTATATTCTAGGCCGCACCAAAAACCAGATGAAATCAGTTTTAAAGTTCAAGGACATCTCAGATGACAAAATTCATTCACCACTGGCCGAGCTGAACGTCCAACTTCTTGATACAAAAAGAAAATATGAATTATACATTGCAAACAAACTGTATGGAGAAGTTTCATACAAATTTAAAGATGATTTTTTACAAAACTGCAAAAAATTTTATGGAGCTAATGTGGAATCTCTTGATTTCAAGTCTGACTGCATTTTTCTATTTTCAAATTTAAATTTGTAGTTTAATTTTCAAAACCTTACATCAATTTTATTATTATCGACTGAAGTTTCATTTCACCCCATGATATTACAGTTAAGTGTTAAATATTTGCCAGAATGACTTAAATTTCAAATCTAATTTCTGGTTGTATGTCTTTGAATGTTCTTTTTTTGTCAAGGAATGTGTAGGCTTATCAAATGAATCTTCATTTTTTTGATCCACCAGGAACCAACCGAGTGAATGTGAATCAATAATCAACAGCTGGGTAGAGGAGCACACAAACAAAAAAATTAAAAATCTTTTATCAGGCGTTTTAAATGAACTTACTCGTCTTGTTTTGGTGAATGCTGTTTACTTCAAAGGAGATTGGAACAAAAAATTTAACAAAAATGAAACAAGTGAGCAACATTTCCATGTCTCTGAAGACACCAAAATGAAAGTTCCCATGATGTATTTCATGGAAATAAAGCTGAAGTATTGTTATGATGAAGATCTGAAATGTCAAATAATTGATCTGCCTTATGTAGATGGTGCAATGAGTTTCATTGTCATTCTACCTGATTTGAATGCAACTTGTTTAGCATCAGTTGAAAAGAAACTGACTGTGCCCATTTTGAATAATCTTCCCCAGAAGTTACACAATTACAAAACTCTTGAACTTTGGTTGCCTAAATTCAAACTTGAGTCTAGTTTTGAACTAGGTGACGTTTTGAAGAAACTTGGGCTTGTTGATTTGTTTGAGCATGGTCGAGCAGACCTGTCAAAAATGGATGGAACCAGGGAGTTGTATGTGTCTAAGGTTGTGCACAAAGCATTTGTAGATGTGAATGAAGAGGGCTCAGAGGCAGCAGCTGCAACTGCTGTTGTATGTGTTGAGTATTGCGCCATGATAATGTCAGATCCGATCATTTTCAGAGCTGATCACCCATTTATTTTTATGATAAGAGATAACAAGACAGGGGAACATGTTTTTATGGGTAGATTGGTGAAACCGTAACTTTTTCCAGTTTTTTAATGAAGTTTTTATCTTGACAAAATTATTAGCTTCATCATGATTGTTAGCAGCATTTGATAGCAGATTCTTGATTGTGTTTTAAAGCCTGCATTTTATTTTTTTATTTTTTCATTGTATTTTTTATGCTTTTTTGTCTTTTACGGACCATTTTGATGTTATTAATTTTCATATTTTAATAGATGTTTTTGACCCAGTATGGTCGTGAATTTATTTCAGTTCAACAGTGGATTGTCTTGGAACAATGGAAATAATTCGTCGGTTATATACATACCATTAATTACAATATCATATTTATAATTGGTATATATGGTAATATTCAGATTATAACATTCTTGTATTGAGTATCTAGACAATGCAGTAGGAAGTTTTGTAGACAAGAATGAAACACATGGTATATTATTCTGATACATTTGCTTCTATCTGAGTTCTGCAGTAAGTCTAGATAAAATTGCCTCTGAAATAAAAAGTGTTTTCCATTTGGACAAACTTGACAATGACCCGATTTATCATGGCTTGAAATTGTTCTACGTCCTACCTTGGGGAACCGGGTCTCTGGACGCAAAACCAAGATTGATTGATTGATTTAAATTGTTCTACGAAAGAAATGCATCTTTGAGTATTTCCAACAAAACTTTTCATAGCATTCAAATGGATACACTTCTAACTGATGTAGTACAGTAACGTTAATTTTTTTAATGTCATAGCCGTTTAAATTTATGTTTAGTTGGCTTAATTTACTTTGGTATACTTACGTCGAACAACGCTTAGTTGTGTCGCATTTCATGTTATGAATAACACTAGAGCAGTAATTTCAAATTTCTCTATCCTGATACATTTGCTTCATGCTTCGATCTGAGTTCTTCAGTAAATAATACATCATGACTGAATAATTGAAATGATTGAAAGTCTCTTGCGAAATATAGTTAGCGAAAATAAAATTGGAAGTTTTTTGAAAGATAAAAACTAAATAAATGATTAAGAAATGAGTCACAAGATAAAACAATAGATGGTGTTCCCTACATATGGTAACAATATTGATAGCAATATTGTCGCATCATCTGCTTGAGTAAATCATTGTGATAATATACTACATATTTCATTCTTGTCTATAAACATGCTAAATTTTATTATATATATTGGGATAAATTGTTAGATATTTGAAAAAAAAACTGAAAAAGATTTGTTTTATTTTGAAAAACAATTATCATCACACCACACCGATACATCTATAAATAAACTATGAGATATAAATAAACCATGAGATAAATATAGACCGTTATGTAAGCCAACATGTTTGTGCGATCATACAACCATAGAACATCATTTATTTAGTTCAGCGTTCAGTCAGTACTATGCTGTTTTAAAGCATTGAATTCATTAACCGTATTCTATATCGTTGAATTGTGTGTGAAAGAGTTTAGCAAATACTACTGCATGGCAGCGTCATAAATAATTTGATTTAAATAATCTTAGTAATATTTATTTAAATACAGAGAAAGAAAAAGATAATTAAAAACTTGAAAAGATGTCTGACTCATTGAAAAAGCTATCCTGCTCCAACACTGAATTCGGATTGGACCTCTACAGAAAATTCTCCTCTTCAGATGCCGATGGAAACATTTTCTTCTCACCGATGAGTATTTCCTTAGCACTTGCCATGACTTCTCTCGGAGCAAGAGGTTAATCTTTCAAATATTTATTTTGTTTCGTTGACTAAAACTGGAAAGTGTTTTGGACGGGACGATAGTGTAACGGTTAGAGTGTCTGTCATTGTTGTTGCAGTGCATTGGTTCGGATGCAAACAAATCTCCGTCAATCACATGCAAGGCGTGTGATGCGTCGGTTCACGCGTGTATATTATGTGTTTGTTGTTTGCTGTCGATACTTTCTAAGAAGTGCTGGTAAATTAAAATTGCATTGATAAAATAAAGTCGTTTATGCAATTCATTGGTTGTTTGATTTATTTGAACTACAATAGTCATTATGTTATATTATAAAAGCATTAACCTCAAATGTATGTTTAGTCTCGTTAAATTTAAAAGATAAAACAGAGCTTGAAATGAAATCCGTTTTAAAACTGGACAAGATGACAAATAAAGACATTCACGAACATTTCAGAAAGCTGGTTGACGACCTGAAAAAGTCAAATGACAAATTCATCTTACACATCGCTAACAAGCTCTATGGAGAAAAGTCAAATTCATTTTTGAACGAATTTCTCAAAAGTTGTGAAGAATTTTATGGAGCTGCTTTGGAGCCTGTTGATTTTAGGTTTGTTCGTTTTATCAATTAAAAGTAAGTTTCAATTAATGTAACTTTTCAATTTTCAAAGAAACAAAGCAAAAGAGTGTGAAGCCACTATCAATGCATGGGTTGAAAATCAAACAAATCAGAAAATTCGTAACTTGATAGCGCCTGGTTCACTGAACGCGATGACGAAACTTGTACTTGTGAACGCAATATATTTCAAAGGCTCATGGGACATTCCTTTCGATGAATCCAACACCAAGGAAGACAAGTTTTACATTTCTGAAAACCACACCACACAAATATCATTGATGCACTTTTCAAAGAAAAAATTGAGATATTCTTTTGATGAGGAACTAAAATGTCAAATTTTGGAGTTGCCCTACGAAGGTCGCAGGCTCAGTTACGTCATAATACTACCGGATTTAGAAAAAACTAAATTGGAAGAGGTCGAACAAAAATTAACGGGGACCATTTTGCAAAACATTTCGAATCACTTATATACCAAAGAAGTCAATGTTTGGCTACCGAGATTCAAATTAGAATCGACACCAAACGTTATGAGAGCATTGATGGAGCTTGGCTTGCAGGATTTATTTGATTCCAGAGCAGATTTGTCGAACATGAACGGAGAGAAAAATTTATTCGTCTCATCAATTTTACACAAAGCTTTCATTGAAGTCAACGAGAAGGGATCAGAAGCGGCTGGAGCAACTGCAGTGATAATCGGAAAGAAATCCTTGCGACATCCCGCACCGTCAATTCCAGTTGATTTCAGAGCCGACCATCCATTTATTTTTTCCATCAAGGATATCGAATCTGGTTCTATATTATTCCTCGGTAAATTCTTAAAGCCGTGATTTTTATCGTCTTTTTTACTCATCAATTCGTTGGTTTAGTTGAGAAAACTTTTCGCTACTTATTCCGACTTTATGTGCTTTATGTTTTCAGGTTGATTTTGTAATCAATTAATTTTTGTTATAGACAGAAAAGACAATTATTGCCATTTAGTTAATCTATTTTACGATAAACTCCCAAATTCAAAGACATTTGCTGAGATTTTCAAATTCTTTACCTTCAATTTTCATTTTGAATTTAATAACAAAATAATTGATCCAATGTGTTGTTAAGAATCTCTTTTCAAGTAACAAAACTAACTTCGAACGACGTTTTCTCTAGTCAATGTTGTTTTTTGAATCTATTTAGTTACGTACGTCGAATACTTGAATGTAGAAAATACGTTCTGTAGTGTTCAGCATGACGTTCAAAGAATTAATAGAAGGTGCAAACACCGTCTCTATGCTATCTAAGCTTTATTTAGGGCCAGATTTTTATATCCCTATTCCCCCCTGACTGATGAAAACTATTTAAGTTACTTTTCAAAAATTAAATAAAAAGTACAATACAATATATAAAGATGAATAATTATAGAATCGTAATATGAGAATTATTCAAAGAAAGTATAATTTGTTGTCCGACGCTATTTTAAATGGTTTCTAAAATGAGTTATCAAATTTTCGGTCATACACAAAATACTAAACGTTGAATATAATTAATAACATTTTTTTAAGGTTGTTTTGGCTTTTAGAGAATCTTTCAAAATTAATGATTTTCAGCAAACTCGAAAATTTCTATATAAAATTCTTTAATTGTGGTATTAATTAGCTAATCATCTTCATTTTTTCTCACTGATTTACTTGAATGAAGACGTTGAATTGCTGAGTTTTTAAAGTTTTATTAGAAATAAAAAACTTTTTCAACCATTTTTGATTGAAAAGCAATTGTGGCAAAATTTAAAAGAACAGTTAATAAATTAAATAAATTTTATATAACAACATATAGATTTGATCAAGCGTTTGGAGTTTTTTATTTAATGTTCAAGCAAAAAAACTGGATAAATTTAAAATTCAAATATAATAAAATACTTTGTTTCAATTTTTAACTGGAACAAAAGCTTATATAGATCAGTAATAAAAGCAATCAATTGAATGAAAAATTCAGTCAAAATATTTTACTCGTTATTAAGTTTCAAATAAAAAATTTATGAAAAATTTTCATGGTTTAACAAACTTTCCCATGAAGAGAATGGTTTGTAACTTATTATCTTTGATGTAGAAGATGAACGGATGATTAGCATTGAAATCCAGGTAAATACTCGAGGACCTTGTGCCTAACTGTACACCAGTAGCAGCTGCAGCCACCGTTCCCTCTTCGTTAACTTCAATGAAAGCTTTGTGCACAAGCTTGGAAACGTACAAATCAAGCTTCAAGTTCATGTTATATAAATCTGCTTTTCCTTTTATGAACAGGTCGGTGAGGCCTAACGTTTGCAACTTCTCCGTCACTTTTGATTCTTTTGTCATTGAGAACTTCGGTAAGCGGATTTTTAATTTGGTTTCAGTCAATTTTTCATTGATTTCCGAAAGTACGCCGCTATCCAATTTTTTTTCAACGTTTTCTATATTCGTCTGTTCTACATCAGGTAAAATTATAACAAAACTCATCGATTTGTCCTTATAAGGTAGTTCCAAGATCTGACTTTTCAGTTTCTTGCAGTCGCAATATTTCGCCTGCAATTTTTGAATTATCATAAATTTAATACCAACAGTTGACCCTGGACTTATTGAGAATTCTCCACTCTCTGTTTCATAAAATTTTGTCATCCATGTTCCTTTAAAAACAATTGCGTTTATTAGAATTAATTTTGTTGAAGAGCTGACATCAGCTGCAGATATCAAGTTTTTAATTTTTCCTTTCGTAAGCTTTTCGACCCAACGGTTTATTTTTGCCACACAGGCCGGTGCATCATTCCTGAAAATAATTATTTTAAAGTGTTTCGTTTATTGAAAGCACGTTTTTGAAATTCTGGAAATTATTTGAAACAGTTAAAAATTCATTATCTACATGAATTCTACTTTTTCCGGGTCGCTTCCATAGTATTTCTGACAATCTTTACTAAATCCTCCTCTTAGAGTTTCAGACTTTTCAATAAACAGTCGATTTGCAATATGAAGTTCGTGAGGATTCTTCTCATCTTCCAGAAAAGATTTCAACTTAAACAATCCTTGATGCATGTCAGCGTTTATCATATTCTCTATTTTCATCACCGATTTTAATTGTTTTTCCGTCTCTCCTTAAGTAAAAATTATTTTTACATTCATTTACTACTTAAAATCAATTTTTTAAGAATTAATAAACTGGAAAAAAATTTGAAATGTTAAAATTTTACTTTTCAAAATGTTAAATGAAACCTCTAGATCCAAGCAGAGCGATCCCAAGAGCAAACATGAGACTGATTGGAGAGAAAAAAATATTTTCCTGTGGGTTTCCAGCAGCCAGCTCCTTGTAAAGGGAAATCCCAAAATCTCTATTAGGACCTACTGCATCTTCCCTCATTTTGAGGATTCTTTTTCTCAAATCTTCCAATTACAATACATTTAAAATCTTTAAAAATTCAGTAATGCTTGTTAAAATAGATAGAAAGTGAAAAAAATGGTTTAAACGGCACCGATTTGGAACTTTTTTGATTTTAATAAAAAAATTTTAATAGTTTAAAAGGATTTCAAGCGATTGAACAATTTTCAGAAATCTGATAACGTTCTTTACTTATTAAGACGCTTATAACCGACAACTCACATTAAAGTTGACGGTTTCTTTCCTGGTATAATTTCGCAGAAATAACACACTCTTACTTACTATTCAGTGGAAGAGAGATAACATTAATTTGAATGTGAAGGATTTAATTATTTCTCTTTCTACAATTTTTTCTCTTTTTCTCTCTCTCTTTCTTTCCTTATATATCTATAGCCCTCTCTATTTCTCTATAATTTCTTCAAGATTGAAACAATGTTTTGCCCATGTTTCACTTCAATTCAATACCTTAAACATTCTTCGAATCGATGAAATTTTGAGAAAGGAAGATAAAATGTGTGCAATTATCGAATCGATGCTCATGTTTGAAACGTTTCGAGGATGTCTTGTAAGTCAAAAAGAACGAAATTTTTTAAATGAAACGCAATTTGACAGAATATAAGCCCGCGCATATATATGCGCACATATTCATTCATACATACATGCGTGCAACACACACACACACACACACACACACACACACACACACACATACATACACACACACACAACACATACATACTTACCTGCAACACACACGCACACAAAAAATACATTTAAAATTACACATACATACATACATACATACATACATACATACATACATAAATGTTGTTCCCAAAAATTATTTATTCACAAAACACTAGAACTTTGGTTGTCCAAATTCAAACTTGAGTCCGGTTTTGGAATAGGTGACGTTTATGAAGAAACTTGGAGTCGTTGATTTATTCGACCAGATACAGGCTGACCTATCAAAAATGAATTAAACCAGGGAATTGTATGTGTCTAAGGTTGTGCACAAGGCATTTGTAGATGTGAATGAAGGGGGCTCAGAGGCAGCAGGTGGAACTGCTGTTGCATGTATTGAGTGGATAGTTCTACCAAGTTAAGGTCAGATGAAATTATTTTCAGAGCTGATCGCCCATTTATCTTTATGATAAGAGATAACAAGACAGATGAATATGTCTGTATGAAACCATTAATGAAATTTTTATCATGACAAAATCATTAGTTTCATCGTAACTGTTAGTATCGTCTTATAGCAGATTTTTGATTATGTTTCATAACCTGCATTGTATTTTTTTATTTTTTCATTGTATTTTTTATGCTTCTTTTTATCTTTTACGAACTATTTTGATGTTATCATGGATATATAATATGATATATTATATATCCGTAGTTATTAATTTTCATATTTTAATAGATGTTCTTGACTCTGTATTGTTGTGAATTTATTTCACTTCTACAGTGGATTGTCTTAGAACTATGGAAATATGCCTACATATTAATTGCACACAATTATACTCATAGTATATGGAGATATATCAATACATTGTAAGTTTCTTGTATTAAGTTCCTAGATGCCCCTGAAATGAAAATTGTTCACCATTTGTACAAGTCAGAAAACATTAAAAAATTAACTAAAAATTATTAAAATATAAAAATTAATATTCTTTCTAAAAACCCAATTTTTTTTCTTAAAGTTAAAATATAATGACACAAATATACACACTAATTTGTACAATTTTTGTACATAACACATAAATGTGTCAAAATTGTCACCGCCATTTTCTTATTTCGAATGAGTCTTTTCAACGGTTAATAAAGCGCTAGGGCAAAAACGAATTAATCGGCGCATGCTCGTTAGCCTATCTATAGCTCATAAGCGTCGCACTATATAAATGCTGAACAAGCGCAGTTCTCCAGACTCGCTAGACATGATTTCCGGGCTGCGTGTCACGCCATTTCTTCGTTTGCCATTCGTCGTCTGCCTTTACCGCCATTGCTATTCTCGAAAAGAATCTGGTATTTAATGATTTATTTTTTTCATTTAAATTTGCTGAAAAATTCGGCAATTTGATCTTTCAGGATTTACTTAAGTTTGTGAATGAAAATTCGCCGGTTTTTATTGGAAGTTAAGGGTTTTAAAAGTACGCCATGCATGGCATTGAACGTTCCTCATCATTTTGTCAAACTGAAATTTTTAGTCATATTTGCGGCTTGATTTTATGTTTTTTCAATTTAATATGATTTATAAATAGAAGATTAAAAATTTGAGTGTGAATTTAGATTAGAACAATTGAGAATCAGCAGCCAGGCTTAATTTAGACTTCAGTGCAATGTTAATAGCAAAAATGAGTATTAGTAGAGTCTATTAATTAGACTATTACACTTTAAAATTCTATTTATTATATGAGATTCCAGTTAGCACATCGTACAACTCGAGTTTTGAGTTGAATTCATTTGTGAACTGTGATTCTTTTGTTTTTTTTAAAGTCATTTTCATTATTTTTTAAATAGAAAATTTAAATATCAAGAAAAAAAAAAGATATTGAAAAAATGTTTAATTATTTGTAAAAAAAAATAATTTTTTATTATGATATTTAGATAGCATAAGAAGTCATAAATTCTTAATTAAAAAGTTGTTAATTATTTTAGATATACAATAAAATAAAGTTTTGTTATAAAATATAATATAACAAATGAGTATGATGCTTTTTTTTATATCTGCTTCTTTCTTCTCTTATACTTATAGTATAGTCTTATACTTTTGTTTTGGAATGTTAACAAAATGTAGTTGTTAATATATTTATCAACTGTGACTAAATGTAGAATGCATTTATTAATTATAACAATACTTATCTACTACTGTTGTTAGTACTACCAACACTTCGGATTCAATTTTTACTTAGAATTCAGTTCACAGTGTAAGAAGGCCTAGGATGGGCTACCATTGATTGAAGTCATTTTCAATTGGCCAAGATTGAAAAGATAAGTTTTAGTGTATTAAGTGTTGAATGTTTAAATTGTAATTTGTGTTTCTGATGTGTTAATTGTGTTGGTTTTTTATGTGAATGTGTTATTTGTTCCTTGTGGTTTCAATTTTTGGCTTATTTCTTTGTTGAAGTTTTGTTTTTACTAACTTTTTTTAAATATAATTATGTACATTTGTACAATTCACACACATAAGAACACATCAACTGTGTTTTTTTTTGTTTTGTCCTTTCATCTTTTACTCTTAAGGATATTAAGTTATTAGGGGAGTTAATTTAATATAAGTAAGTTGAGTTTCAATCAATTGCTTTTTAGGTAGGTTAGGAGTGTAATCAATTGACATAAGTAGTTAGGAGTGAGATCTGGTTTTGCTCTTGTCTTTTGGTCTTGTTTTTTGCTTGTGTTCATGCATCATGTCAACACTCAAAACATTTTATGAGCCATTTATTTATCTTTTTTTATCCAGATTGTTATTTTTATTTAGTTTTTTTCCTTATTCTCTAATTCTATCTATTACCATCACTGGTAAGTTTGTGAACCAATTGATTGTATGTTGATGTTTCTTTGTTATTGTGTGTGCGTGTGTGTGTGTGTGTATATAAGTTCACATTTGTCTCTACAATGTTAATATGAATTGTGATTTTTTAGCTTTATGAATGATCGTTGTGTAAGATTCAAAAAAGCAGATAGAATGCTGGTGCATGCATGAATTGTATGTCCCATTTGTTGATATGATAGTATTGGTAATTATATAATTAATATTTTTTTATACAATTATTAATATGTCCTACTCTACAGATAAAAAAGATCTGCTCAACAACGAAAATGACAACCACCAACAACAACAAAAATGACCAACAACAAGGTCAACATCATCTGAAAATGATCTTTTACCAGAAGTTCAAGAACGTTTGAGATGTCAGCGAGTTCTACACTTGCTTTAAAATTAAATTAAGATAACGATGGAGATGTTTATGATGATGTTTTTTAAATGTGATGATGAAAATGATTATGATAATGTTTTTTAAATGTGGTTTATAATTGGCCTTAAGATGATCATGATGATGGTTATGGGATTTACGATTGGAAATAAGGTGATGGTGAAGTTGATAATATGTGAAGTGTTTTAAATTTTAGTAAAATAACGGTTTCCTTTATGTTTTCAAATGTAATGGTTGTGAAAAAGGTGACTATGTCAAGTGATTTATGAATGGAATTTTGGTTTTGAATGTTGTTGCTTTGCTTCGGATGTTGGTTTTTTGTTTATGAATCGAATGTCGATTCTTTGTATTCGAATCGAGTGTCGATTCTTTGTATTTGAATCGAATGTCGATTCTTTGTATTTGAATCAAATGCCAATTTTTTTGTATCTGAATCGAATGTCGATTCTTTGTATTTGAATCGAATGTTGATTTTTTGTATCTGAATCGAATGTCGATACTTTGTGTTTGAATCGAGTGTCGATTTTCTATATGAATGTTTTTTACATTTGGAATGATGACCAAGATGGTTGTGATAATTTTTAAATGTGACTTAAGATTGTAGGTTATGATGATTTTATGAATGTGATGATGGTGAAGATGATTATGATGATGTTTTTATGGATGAGATGTTGATGGTTATGATGCTTTTGTGGATGTGATAATGATGATGGTTATGATTTTTTATGGATGTGATGATAATGATTTAAATGTTTTTATGAATGATGATGATTATGATGTTTTTATTGTTGTGATAATGGTTATGATGTATTTATGGATGCGATGATTATGATGTTTTCATAGATGTGATGATGATTATGATGTTTTTATGGAAGTGAGTGATAATTATTATGGTGTTT
>NW_008705255.1:284199-285010 GCF_000326865.2 Helobdella robusta
ATATTGTTTTATGGATGTGATGATGATGATTATGATATGGTTTTATGAATGTGATGATAATTATAATATGGTTTAATGGGTGTGATGATGATGATTATGATTTTTTATGGATTTGATGATTATGATGTTTCATGGATCTGATGATGATGATTATGATGTTTTTATTGTTGTGATAATGGTTATGATGTATTTATGGATGCGATGATTATGATGTTTTCATAGATGTGATGATGATTATGATGTTTTTATGGATGTGATGATAATTATTATGGTGTTTTATGGATGTGATGATGATGATTATGACTTTTTATGGATTTGATAATGATTATGATATGGTTTTACGATGTGATGATTATGATTATGATGTTTTTATGGATGTGGCTATAGTTATGATGAATTTTATGGATCTGACGATGATGGTTATGATGTTTTTATGGATGTGATAATGGTTATGATGTTTTTATGGATGCGATGATGATTATGCTTTTTTCATGGATATGATGATTATGATATGGTTTTATGGATGTGATGATGATGATTATGATATGGTTTTATGGATGTGATGATGATGATTATTATGGTGTTTTTATGGATGTGATAATAGTTAGGATGTTCTTATGGATGTGATGATGACGATTATGATGTTTTATGGAAGTTATGATGATTATGATATGGTTTTGTGAATGTGATGATGATTATGATATGGTTTTATGAATGTAATGATTATGATATGGTATTATGGATGCGATGATGATGATTATGATGTTTTTTTAGAAGTGGTTATAGTTATGATGTTTCTATGAATGTGACG
>NW_008705255.1:285194-297694 GCF_000326865.2 Helobdella robusta
GATGTGATGGTTATGTTTTTTATGGATGTGATGATTACGATGTTTTATGGAATGTGATGAGTGAATATGGTGATATTTTTATGAATCTGGTGATGATTATTTTGATATTTTTATGAATGTGGTGGTGGTGAAGATAATTATGTTATATTTTTATGAGTGTGAGGGTGTTTTAGTTTTGATGATTTATTTATGAATGTGATGATGATTATAATGTGATGGTGGTGTAGATGAATCTGATTTTTTTTATGGATATGATAATGATAGCTACGATGCATTTATGAATATGATGATTAGGATGTTTTTATGGATTTGATGATCATGATAATGGATTTATGAATGTTAACAATCAAGTCCTAAAAAAATCTTTCTAAAGAACATCACATAATCTTTGGAAATTTGTTAGTGTAAGCCATTACTTTGTCGTAGGTAAGATTTGAACTACCAACCAACCAACCAACTTTAGACTTATTACTAAACTTTCTTCCATAAGTCGCTGTATTCGCATAAATCTCATCTATACTTTACATTCGACATTTTCTACTCATTCCTTCTAAAAATTAACGACTCCTCACTTTACATCCCTACTCAAACTATTCAGCCCTTTGATTAATATGATGAAGTTTTGGAATAAACTGCCTAGGTTTATTATTTCCGGAAGCCTTCTTTAAGTTAAGCATTTTTAAGTTTCTTATGAATTTTTTTACTGGCTACATTTTTAAGTTTCTTTTCATCAATTTTTTTACTGTTTTTATGAATGTGATGATGTTTTTATGAATGTAATGTAATGATGGTTATGACGATGTTTTTATGAATGTGTGATGGTTATGATGTTTTTATGAATGTGATGATGAAAATGGTGAAGATGGTTTTATGAATGTGATGGTGATGATGACGATGTTTTTATGAATGTGATGATGATAACGATTTTTTTATGAATGATGGTTGTGATGTTATTTTTGAATGTGATGATGGTTATGATGTCTTTATGAATGTGTTGGTGAAGATGGTTATGTTCTTATGTATGTGATGATGATGATAATGATTTTTTTATAAATGTGATGGTGATAACGATGTTTTTATAAATATGATAGTAATGGTAACGATGTTTTTATGAATGTGATGGTTTTGATGTTATTTTTGAATATGATGATGTTTATGAATGTGATGATGGTTATGATGATGTTTTAAGAATGTGATGATGGTTATGATGTTTTTATGAATGGTGATGGTTAGGATGATGTTTTGGGAATGTAATGTTGGTTATGATGATATTTTTATGAATAGGGAGATGGTAACGATGTACCGATTAACATTATTCTACAATACTTAACCCATATGTTGGTTGAATGGCGCTATGTTGTGACGACATATCTGCGAACTCAACTGATTGGATGGTTCCGTGTTTTTTAATACTTTCCGATTCTGGCTGAACGATGTGTAGGTTTTAATATTTGTGGTTTATAACGATTGAACGTTTAGTTGTGCTCTGAGCTGGAATAGTATAGTGAAGGATTGGAAAATTTGTTGTATATGGTAGAATAGGTTACAGGTTACTGTATTAAGGCTTTGTTCTTGAAATATTTAAACAACATTTGTAGTCTTTGGCTACAGACAGGTGTCCGCCATTGAGTTTGCCTTATTATTTCAAGTGCCGATAGAAGCACTTAAAGCACTTGGAGTTATTAAACTGATTTTTTTAAACAACAAGAAAAATGGCCGAACTGAATCAGATCAGCTCGTTGAATGCTGAATTCGCATTGGACTTGTATGGCAAATTAGCCGCAACTCACCCGGACGCTAATTTGTTCTATTCGCCGATCAGCATTTCTTTCGCACTTGCCATGACGTATTTGGGGGCCAGTGGTAAGTAAGCTTGGTAACAATCAGTTTCTATTTGGCAAAATATTATTTTTTATCATAATTATAGTTATACTATAATAGGAATAGAGGCTGTTGGTATTACTAAAAAATTAACTTTTTAATAATATATAATTATTAATGAATATTACATTTTCTTTCTTGAAAAGTTCTGACTATATGTGTAATCTAATTGTTTTTCTAGTGTGGCCTATCATCAATCAACCCTATCTAATAAGTAATGTCTATCTGAGCTGTATATCTATCAGTCAATCTTTTCTATGTTCTATTGTCTGTGGGCTATATCTATCTCTTCTATGTTCTATGGTACTATAATACATAGATAATGAATGATGATGATAGCCCATCCTATCTCATTTGTATCTGTATCACTTATCGATCTGATCTATCTCTATTTTGTTGGGATTAATACTTGAAACATTTTTCATAATTAGTAAATAAGTAAAAGTATGTAAAATGTATTTATCACAACCACTCAGGCAAAACTGAAGAGGAATTGAAATCAGCTTTGAGGTTTGACAGAGTGAATGAAAAAAACTTACACCCACTGTTCAAAGAGCTGAGAAACAACTTATTGGACACGAAAGGAGTCTACAAGTTGCACATGGCAAACAAATTGTATGGTGAGAAAAGTTATAATTTTCTCCAGGACTTTCTGCAACAGTGTAATAGTTTTTATGGTGCTGAATTAGAGCCAGTTGATTTTAAGTAACTATTTTTTTTATACTTTTTTTAGAAATAATTACTAATTCAAAAATTTTTTTATAAATGTTTGCTCTTAATTGTTTTATTCATTTATTGCAAATGCTCTAAAATAATTGGTTCAGAGAAGAATTCATTTGATAAATTATTGCTGGATTTCATTGGTAGATTAATAAAATTTATTTAAATCCTAACAGAAGCAATCCTGATGAATGTGCACTGAAGATCAATGAATGGGTAGAAGAACAAACCAACCAGAAAATAAAAAACTTGATTGCACCTGGAATCCTCAACCCCCTCACTCGACTCATCCTCATCAACGCCATCTACTTCAAAGGGGATTGGAATGAAAAGTTCAACATCAAGGATACGAAGGAAGAAGATTTCTTCATCAGTAAGACAAACAAAGTTAAAGTCCCAATGATGCACTTTCACAAGAAAAAATTGAGGTATAGTTTCTATGAAGAACTTAATTGCCAGGTACTTGAACTACCTTATGTCGGCAAATCTTTGAGTTTCATTGTCATCTTGCCAGACCTGAATAAGACAAGTTTATCTGATGTAGAGAAAAAATTGAATGGGGATGAGCTGTTCAATGTTTCACAGCATCTTTACTCGAGGGAAGTCCAACTCTGGCTTCCCAGGTTCAAACTAGAGACAAGCTTTGAAGCTAATGATGTTTTGAAGCAGTTAGGTATCATTGATTTGTTCAGCGACAGTAGAGCAGATTTGTCAAAGATAGATGGAACAAAAGAACTGTATGTGTCAAAGGTGATTCACAAAGCTTTTGTGGAGGTGAATGAGGAAGGTTCTGAAGCAGCTGCAGCCACCGGTGTAGTCTTTGAGTTGCGTTGCGCAGTCATCCCTATGGAACCTGAGGTAGTCCGAGTTGATCATCCGTTCATCTTTTTCATCAAGGATAACCATTCAGGAGCTGTCCTCTTCATTGGAAAGTTTATGAAGCCATGAGTTTCATGTTTTGATATTCGGCTAACCTGCTTCGGTTGAAAACAAAACTATTTTAAATGTCAATTTGAATGGATCACTTCTTTAATTGTTGATCGTTCTGTTTTGAATTTCTATTGACTATTATTCTTGTTTTAAAAAGAGTATTTTAAAACTTTGCTTTCAGATGAAATTTTTTTCGAACCAACTGGACATTGATAATTGTTTGAACATGAGCTCTGTGATTTAAATTTAATTTACGAAATTCTCTGTTTTTTCATTATGTCATACGTTTCTTCGATCTTTTGCATACATTTGTTTATATAAATGAATATTTTTATTTTAAATGAGACTTTGTTTTGAGATGTGACCGAAGTTTTACAAATTTATTTAGGCTTTATGAGCTTACATTTTGTTTACTGTTTTCATATTTATGAATGTAACACACATACATACATATATATATACATACATACATATATTTATATTTTATGGTGTATTGTATACATAATATATATATGGATATATTTGTGTATTCATTTAATTTTTATTTTGATCATGTTCCCACTTTTGGTTAACAACTGCATGTTCACTCAGCTTGTCGCTGCTTTCATAATAAACTTAACAGTTTAATTTCGTTATAATAGTTTTTGCTACCTACAGCCATTCTATCATATGCATTATTTTATTTTTTTAAACATGGTTTAGTTTTTCTTCTTGACGTCCGCAATTTTAGATTCTTAGAAAACTAACACTGCTTTCAATATTAACATTTTTAACCGTTCACATTTTTCAAGAATGGTCGTTGAGTTTAGTTCAGGTGAAATATTTTATGTCTACATCGTGCTTTTTTATATTAAAAATTATTCAATGAAATGATGGTGTTAGTTGTTAATGAGTTGAGAAGAAATTTAATTCATGAACAGCATCGCTTATGCCGACTGGGAATTGATCAATTCAATTCAACTTCAGCGTGATGAAAGGGTCCGGATTTACTAAATTGAAGAAATTTATTTTAATGATATTATATCTTAAAAAAACCTTGAGATCCCCGAAAGTTTTCCGTAAAGGTTTGCGGTAACTGCGGTTTTGGTAGTCACGCTTGGAATGAACCCCATCTAAAACTGCGATACAAGGTTCTACAGGTAAATATATCTCGTACGAACATAATATCTTGTTCACCTGGCTTAATGTTGGCATCCGTCTCTTTCACTGCTCAGATTTTGTTCTAATCGGATTTTCCATTCTTTTTTCAGTTTTGACTTTTGTTTCCCGACGGGGTTTTTTGTAATAATAATTCTCAAACAGATTATCACTCCTTAATTAATAATATATAAATGATGGTTTTTTTCCAATCCGCAATATTTTTATCTTTCTTGTTTCGTTTCAATTTATTTTTTCAAGCTCTGGCGTGTCGTGTAGATATATAATCTTTGGGGCACAAATTTGTATTCGCAACGAAGATTTCAACAAAAAATATCTGAGAGATTTTGTTTGTCGGTGCTTCATGTGAAAACCCTGTAGAATGTTAAATTTGCAGGAACAATATAATAAAAAAAATGATTTTAATATTTGTGAAAAATAAATAAAATTTTGCGTGGTTGTGTATATGGTATGGAGAATTATATGTATAAATATAATGTATATCAATATGTACGAATGTAATGTTCATTACAAGTTTTAAATATAGTACCTACAAAAGAAACTTTTCGACTTGTTTGAATCAAACTTGTAAAAAGATATTTGTTAAGTGGTAGGTATATAATGTATGTATATATATATATATATATATATATATATATATATATATATTCGAATAATTACTTGTATGTAATGTATGTATATGTATATATATATATATATATTCAACAAATTATTTGCACTGTTCTAAGGTAAAGACAATCCACTGTAGAACTGAAATTAATTTAGAACAATACTGAGTCAAGAATATCTATTAAAATCATCATCGTCATCATTTTATTATTTTTTTTCAATTTATTTAAACTGAACTTATATCATTCAAAAAAAAGATCAAATTGTCACATAGCTATTATATGCACGTTGAAATAAAAGATATATTTATTGAAATTTAAGAATAAATAACGAGAAGATGCCAAATACGATAATAAATTACATCAAATTAAAAAATTACTCTTTTTTCATTAAATATTTGTGACAGAAGATATAAGCTTATGATGATGATACTTATCTGCAGAAAATATTTTTGTTTCAAGTGTGTTTTACCCACAAAAGGCAAATTGGGTGCATGCAAACACACACGCCTGACATAAATACATATTTTAATGTTTCCTAAGAAAATTATCTAAAATTAAGATAAATAGATAATAACAATAATAATTAAACAAATTTTGTACACGTGTGCAATTTTCTCCACGCATTCCTCGCTGCTGATTATTACAAAAATTTAAATAATTAAAATAGTTTTTCCCTTCTCCAATTAAATATTCCATCTCGAATGGCTACACGCTACTACAATTCTACATGATTCAAACTACATGTACGGCAATTAGCTAGCTGCCTCTGACACCTGCGCTTTCTACGCACGCCTCAATACATCTACTACGAGCACATACCTACCTGTTCGCCGGGTGATTATCTACGCTTCTTCATTCAAAATTTTGCGTTCATTTCAGTTTTTTTTTCTGTTAAAGTTTTTAAAAATTATATAATTTCTATTGTATTATCACGTTTTTTCTCTCTTTTGGATAATGAAAATTATGCGCGCTCACTAGAGTAGTTGTAGATAAAGAGGCGTGTTTTCAATTTGTGTTATGTTTGTTGATAAAACTCTAGACAGACAAAAACTCTGATGCAACAAAGCCACGACCATCTATATACATATAAAACACTGTCTCACTAAATTGTCCCTGCACAGATTATCACATTGTCTTATTATCGAAAAGATATAGAGATCTATATTCCATCTTACTAATCACTCTTATCATTTGCTTCGTGGGTGTTATTGTTGACGTCATCGTCATCTAGCATGGAGGTTTCCAAGCTTCGGTAAACGTCCATGACGCACTGCCTCGCTGTGTCTTTCAACTTTTTCTCGTAAGCTTCTTTTTCTTGTAACTCTTCTTCCCGATCATCCAGATTTTCTGGGTCAGCATGGAATTCTCGGTCAGATTTGTTTTCAGAATCCTCTTGCTCATCTTGGTCATCTTCCACTATATTAGGTTCAGTTGGTGTTTTATTTAGTTGATGTCTTTGGCTGTCTTCGAAAGGGTTTCTCGATTTCACTTTTTTGATACTTCGCTGGCTATTTTTGCTAATCGAACTCCGATCGCTCTGCAAAATTTCACTTTTTGTAGATCTGACACTTGATGATTTTTGAATGCTTCGTTGATCTCTAGAGCTGTCTTTTTTAATGGCGTCATCGTTCATTTTTGTGTCTTCTTCGTTTTCATTTAATTTCACCAGTCTGGTTTCATTTTTCATTGACGAAGATTTATTTTTCAGCAACATTTTAGATTTTCTTTTTTCTAATTTTGGGTGTTCTTCTTTCTTCTCAAGCTTATTCATCTTCTCCTTTTTAGACAATTCTTTATTCGATTCAGGGTTTGTTTTTATTTTGTCAGAGCTGAGAGTCTTATTTGTAGCATTGGATTGTTTCTTGGACAGGCTTCGTCTGACTTTTGCATGTTCTGGAGTTACATCATCGTCATCACTTTGAATTTCACGTTTGTTGATATTTGAATTTTTTTTGGACAATTTTCTCTCAGTCGGCGGACTCTTGACCTTTTTTCTAGGCAACTTTTGTGTCTGGTTGTCGCTTAATTCTGCATCTTCTTCTTTTTCGCCGTTTTTGGTTGCCTCTTTGTCACTATCATTGTCGTTATCTTGGTCATCTCTAGTGTTCTCATTTTTACGCTGAGTCGAAGATTCACTTTTAACCAAAACAGAATAGACATCGCGGTTGCTTGATGGCATGGCATCGCCATCTTTCATTTCCCCACTTTCATCATCGCTCTCCTTTTCAAAATCGTCGTCGTAAGCTGGTTCCTCTTTAGCGATAATTTTTTTCTTTTTTTTCAATTTAGGTTTTTTGGTCTTGTTTTTGACCTTCACTTCGTCATCGTCATCGGTATGTTTGTCGCGCGCCTGAGCATCATCCTCATCGTCGTCGTCGTGAATATCTTTCATGGCCGTGATGACGTCATCAATATCGTCATCGTTGTTGTTGTTCTCTTCGTCTTCTTTGTTGTCCACGTCATTCTTTGTTTTGTTCTTTCGCTTCATTTTTTTCTCCAACTTCCGTCGCTTCCTAGTCTCGCTGCACCTGTTGCGTGTCATGAAAATGATGAAGTTGTCATGGTGAAGAGGTTTAAGATTCTGAGTAAGTTTACAATGAAGATGAATGCAATGATGGTGAGTGAAATGGAGATGACGAGACCGACAATGGTGCTTATTTACTTTCAAATGAAATGAAAACTGTATTGGCGGTTGTGATCATTTTGAGAGACTACTTTTTTCACTTTAAAATATGAGATTTTATCAATTTGTCTTGTAAATTTCACTATTATAAGCATCTAACAGACTTTCAACGCCAGTCTAATCAGTCAAACCATCACAATCATATTTACCAAAAACGTTATTAGGATTACCACTGATCACCATTCTAAGACAATTCTTATCCCAAATAAATTATCATATGATAATATTCGTCGTCATTCTTATGACATCGCCATATTCATCACGCTCTTACTCACTATCACAATTCAAATTATGTCATTCTTTTTTTTATTATTCTTTAACTTGCAAATCCAGCCGCCCAAATTAACAACGAGTTACTTGTCGACTCGAGAAAAGCACTGTACCAATTCAGCAAAACAATAAAACATCAACCGACCCAAAACTAACTTTTCGCAAAATCTCGGATTTCTAACCGAAACGATACCAAACATTCCACTGTTTCCACCGAGTCGAACGCCTTTTCGATGCTTAGCCTCACAGCAGACACTGACCCTGGTGTTCTGCTTATAGTCCACGTAGATGGTGAGGCTGAAGGGGTAGTCGCTGTGACGAGTGGACACAAAAGTGAAGTCAGCTGCAGGGAAAAGAGAATTTTTTTGGAGGGTTTTGGTTTTTGTTTAATGTGGTGATTTGTTAGGCTTTTTTTTTGTTTTCTTCGTTTTGATGTTTTTTATTTTGAATTCGTGTGCTTTGATTAATTTGTTTTTTTTAGAAACGGTTATCATTTTAGAAATGTTATGTATTTTTTCACATAAACAACAACACAAACAACACAAAGGACATACATCCGGGGCAGAGTTTATCCTTAAAAACGGTGATTGTACTTCCACCACAGTGTTGTTGCTCAACGACAACCTCATCTCTCCTAACCATCCAAGAGTTTGACAACTGGATAGCATCCCCATAGTAACGCATTGTGACGTAACATGGTTTGTTGTTGTTGTTGTTTGTGTTGTTGTGGGCATTGCTGTTGGTTGGTCTGTTGTGGAGATTGTTGGTCTTTGGAATTATTTGTAATGTCCCGCTTACCTGAATCTGGTCATGTTTTTTTGTAACGAGGGAAATGTTGACACAATCACTGTCTAATAATAAATAGCAGCATATGATAAATAATCACAGCATGTTTGTATCACAAGCCTACCTGGTGTTCTCTCCATCATTAACAAATCTCAATTTGATTACATTCATGAATTTAATTTAAATTAACAGACTCAAGCAAGGAGATTTTTCAATAATTTAAAAAAATTTCAGAAACGATTCTGAACAGAGTCTTGTTCTACTTACAATTATTATAGAATAAATGTTTTTCTTTGACATTTTCAGCTTAATAAAATGGAAAAGTAAATTGTTACGGAAACTAGAAAAAATAATTTAACATACAATGACGTTGTGTATCGAAAGATGTTTTAAAAAACTTTTTGTAAAGATTTTTGTAAAAAAGCGACGGGGTTAATATCTTTGGCACTGCTGTTACAGTGACTGGATTCAAAAGCAAAGAAAACCCAGCTGATCACATGCAACATGTGCAATCGGTCGATAAACTTCTATTTAGATGCACTGTGTGTCTGTTGTTGATACCTTTGAAAAACATTAAAGAGAGAATTGTAGAAAATGAATGGGATGCTGTTTGCAGTAACCTCATTTCTACAGGGACTGCCATCGTGCCCCCTCTTGATAGCCGGCAGGGTGTTGTAGGTCAGGTAGCCAGTGCACTTGTGACCACCACCCGATATTCTTACCTGTATATCGTTCGTAATTTGTTAATATTACTATGTAATAAAATTTTTTATTATTTTATCATCGTGATAAATATTATAATTATACTTTTATCATTATTATAAATATTACACACATACACGCACACACAAACAAACACACACACAGACACACCACACAGTTTTTTATACTTTCAGAATGTCATTATGTGGCATAGGGATTGGCCAGTTGTAGGGGGATGAACCGATCCAGGGGGGGTACTTATTTCTGGCCGATGACATCATCGAATGGTAGGTAGATTGTCGGTACTGTTAGTGTGTGCGTGTGTGTGTTTGTATGTGTGTTAATGCGAATGGCTTATTTTTGTTCAAAACCGCGTGTACTTCTGAACTTGATCGTATTTTAGCAATGCTTAATGTGTGTATGTGTTTGTGTGGTGTGTGTGTATGTGTGTGTGTGTATGTGTGTGTGTGTATGTGTGTGTGTATGTGCTTAATTGTAAATGCGAACACATGAAACATTTTCTATCTTTTTTAAATATTTTTGTTTCTTCATTATTTGTACATTGATTTTCGTTAAGACTTCCCAACAATTTCAAGTTAAAATCGTCTCAATTGTTCACTTATTGGTTTGAGTATTTCAATTGAGCTGTTGGAGTTATGATGCTGCTGCTGTAGAACGTCTCAGTTTCAACGCGCGGTGACTGCATTGGCGTTTGTGGCTACTGCGTAGTGTTTGTTAGACGGTTGTTAGACGGTTTGTTAGACGGTTGTTAGACGGTTGTTAGACGGTTTTTTTTCTTTCGTCTTTTTATTTCACTCATTTTCTTATTATTATTTATTATTGATCCCATTATAATTCGCATCATCATTATTATTATTATTAACAATATTATTATTATTATTATTATTATCATTATTATTATTATTATTATTATTATTATTATTATTATTGTGACAGAAACACTACTTAACCGATTTTAAATATATTTTTTACTCTCAAGCACTTGTTGATCAGAGAGCATGAGAGGACCGTACATTATATTCTACATCTTATTTATTTACACTCTGATATATGATTGATAATTTTCGATTGATTTCATTTGGATTTTATCTTTTCGGTCAATAAAAGAATGTTCCCATTATTATTTGGTTTATTGTTATTCTTATCTTTTAGGCGTTGGGATAACACGGTGCAGTTTTGGGATTGTAGGACGAAAAGAGCTATTAGGTTAGTTGGGTGATTGATTGATTGGTTGGCTGGTTGGTTTTTTGTTTCTTTGGTTGGTTGAATGGTTGGTTAGTTGATTAGATTTTATCTTTTCGGTCAATAAAAGAATGTTTCTATTATTATTTTATTTTATCAAGATTAAAGAAGCAAACCATTGAGGAGTGCAAATTGTTGTTATCCGCTGTTTCCGGTGCACTTTTAATCCTGTCAAAACTCGTTCTTAAATGTGATTGGCTGCGGCAGTGGTTGCCTTGGTTATCAAGTATAACGTTTTGTTCGTGTGCGTGTGTGTGTATGCATGTGTGTGTGTATGTATGCGAATGTGTATGTGTGTGTGTGTATGTGTGTGTGTATGTATGCGAATGTGTGTGTGTGTTGAGTTTTTGGCATGTGGATGAGTCAGTTGTTATTTGTATGGAAAAAAATGTTACAAAAAAATGATTCAGTTTAGAGGTTAAAGGTGACGAGTGATGATACTGATTTTGATGATGATGGTGTTAAAGATGGGGATGGCGAAGAATGTAAAAATATTGTGGATGATGATAATGATGTTGATGACCAGCCGACTGACCGACTGACCAACCAACCAGCCAACTAACCCCCAGCAGACATGAACTTGTGACTTCCTTTCTCTCTGTAAAAATCCTCCGACGGTAGATTTACTCTCGGTAATATCTTGTAATGTTTTCCTGACTATAATTGAAAATTTATTGTTATATACGTGTACACACACACACGCACGCACACGCACACACACGCACACACGCACACGCAATTTTTTTGTCGTTGATATATTTCAACAATAGACAATTATCATTTCATTCAGACAGTTATACATAAAAACTGAAATATTTGTTTAGTGTTTGAACAATATATATGAATATTGTTATTAATAAAGTTTTTTATTTATTTATCCAAAAAAACTTTTTGATTATGAATTCATAAAATTAAAAAAAAAACACCACAGTTATGCGTAAAGCACTGCTATATAAGCTAAACTTTTAACGCCAGTGGTGGTCACCGAAACATCGTAGAAGAAAATATTTTACGGCCAGGAATCGGCGAAAGAAATTTGATTAAGTCAATATAATTATTTATTTCTATTTTAATAGCGAAAAATATGGAAAATTTGTAAATTTTCATTTTAAGAAATTGCGCTTCGATCTTAGCTTTGCGAAAAATATGAAAAATATTATTAAATATTTATATAATAATGATAATATAATTATAACGTAATAATAATAAAATAATATAATTATAATAAAATAATAATATAATAAAATTATAATATAATAATAATAATAAATAATAAAAAAAGAATATAAAAAGCCGAAAAATATGACAGCCAACTTATAATTATTCATTTGTGATATAGAGATTAAGCCTTACATAACTTTTACCGACTTTTAAACAGAAATTCAAAAACCAGGATGATTATGAGGAACTCATCAAAATCATAAATTATTAATATAACGATGAAGCCTTCTGATAACTTAATAAAGGCTTGTGTTGTTTGAAAATAGCGTCATCGT
>NW_008705255.1:300194-303220 GCF_000326865.2 Helobdella robusta
GCGATGACGTATTCCATCATTCCAATGATTGATTATTATTCTCAACACATTTTATAGGATTTAATTTAGAAGGATGAATTAAAATTAACACAGTTTAATGAACGAATCAAGCTAGCTAGCAGAACTCAAATTGCTTGGCGAGTAAGTGTTAAGGGACGACTTATCTGAATTAATTTGAAATACGATGCTTAGAATATCTTCTAAAAAATTACATTATAATTATAGTAACAAAAGAATATTTATAACAACAATAACCATAATAAATAAGAGTAATTAATAAAAACCTACCTTTAAAAGCAGCAGTAACAACTCGACCAGCGACACCAAACAAAACCAATTAATAAACTAATTCATAACTTATTATAAATAGTAAACCAAAAATATTTTATTACCACTAAAATATAAAAAGTTAGCGCCTCATCATTTCAAATATCCAAATGACGACATTGCGATGCATACGTATAGCAAAACCCTGAATTATACATGCTCATTAAACCTCTCTCTTTCTCACTCTTTCTCTCTCTCTCTCTCTTTTCACACATGTATATATATATAAACGTGTGTGAGTGAGTGTGTGTGTGTAGATATATAGATACTTGTATACATCATGATAATGTTAATACAGATTTTTATTGTAAATATATTCTTAAACATACAATATACAAAGATAAATGCGGTTGGTTCACACAATTTTTACATGATATATACATACATACACGTATAAACACGCACGCAAAAACACACACGGACACACACACGCACACGCACATACATACACACACGCACACATTGCATAATATCAAAAAATATCATATGTCAAGAAAGACATTACGGTTAAGTTTATGCCTAGAAACTATTTAATAATTTAATGAATGATGACTCTCTCTTTCTCTCTTTCTCTCTTTCTCTCTCTCTCTCTCTATATATATATAGAGAGAGAGAGAGAGAAAGAGAGAAAGAAAGAGTTTGAATTTTGTAAGCTTTCAGCTAATAGTAATTGATGTTTGTTTATGTTTATATGTTAGTATATAAATCTCTCTCTCTCTCTCTCTCTCTCTCAATGCAGAAAGAAAGAGAAAGAGAGATATAAATAGAGAAAGAAAGATAGAGTGTGTGTGTCTGTGAATGTCTGTGAATATGACAATGTTCTATGCAGCAAGCACGCCATGATGTTCAATAACCTGATACAATAGGAGAGCCTGATAATGGCTATGCGAAAAAATAGAAACATTTAATGCAAACTCGTTTGTATATATTTATACAAACATGTTTTTGTGTTTGTATGTTTGTGTGTTTGTATGTTTGTGTGTGTGTGTGTGTGTGGTGTGTGTGTGTGCCAGCAACATATACACACACACAAAGGAATATGAACATACACAGATTTCAACAGCGCTCCTATTCTGACGATGAAGGCTAACTTGCATTGCGCCAATTGGGACTGGTAAGAACATTTTTCAAGCGGTTCACTTTCAATTTTTAATATAACAAATGTGGCTCACCAAAAAAAAACAAATGCACACACACACAAATACCCACAAACACACACCAAGCCATGATAGGCTTGAAATACCTAGAGTAAGAAACAATACAGATCGATACGTCGGGCGGTGAGTTGCTTTAGAAACCAGTATACAAAACAACAACATTGATTGTATATATATACATATGTATATATTATCTATATTATGAATGTATATATATATATGTGTACATATATCTGTTATATATACACATATATTAATATACATGAATGTTCAAGCGTACGTGTGTGTGTGCGTACGTGTGTGTGTGTTTGTTTGTTTGTTTGTTTATCCAAAAAAAAACTTTTTTTCAAATGGATCAATGAATGGCAGACAAAATTAAAAACGGAAATCACGTGAATTGATGATGAATTATGAATTTTAATGAAGCAGTGCATTTCTACATAGTTCAGTATGCATTGTAATATTGGTATTATTTGCTTTTTTGGAAACTTACTTACTTATACAAGCTTCTATGCTGCTGTTTCTAATTGTATTTACATCAATATTACAAAGGAAAATTTGATCGTGAAACCAAAGACCATATATATACAAATTTGCCAAAATTAGTAGAGTACAGTTTATAAGAGGCAGTACACAGCCATTACGAATTTTTGGAATTTTTGGACTTTCAAAAGCGAACTTAGTTAAGAAATTCGGGATTTGAAACTAGTGCAAGAGTTACCAGGCATGAATGAAATTAAACATTACTACTACTACTGCTACTATTGCTGCTGCTACTACTACTACTACTACTACTAGTATTACTACTATTACTACTACTACTACTGCTACTACTACCACTACTACTACTAATACTACTACTACTACTACTATTGCTAATACTACTACTACTACTACTACTACTACTACCACTACTACTATTACTACTGCTACTACTACTACTACTACTACTACTACTAATACTACTACTACTGTTACTACTACTACTATTACTAAATTGACTGTTGACTTTAGTACTGGCGATACTATTGACGTCACCATTACGTAATGTTGACGAGAGTTATTTATAGAATCTTTTTCCCAGATCACATCTGACATAACCAGTCTCAGTAGCATGCCAGGTTTGGAACAAGTGCACTCGAAACACCTTTCTGTACGAGTTAATTCATTTGTCAATATTCATTAAGTTGCGTTAGGCTTTTGTCGCTACTACTACTACTACTGCTGCTGCTGCTGCTTCTACTACTACTAATGCTGCTGTTGCTACTACTACTATTACTACTACTACTGCTGCTGTTTCTACTACTTCTACTACTACTACTGCTGTTGTTGTTACTACTACTATTACTACTACTACTACTACTACTACTACTACTACTACTACTACTACTACTACTACTACTTCTACTATTACTACTACTACTGCTGCTGCTTCTACTACTACTACTACTACTACTACTACTACTACTGCTGCTGCTGCTATGCTGCTACTATTACTACTACTAATACAATGATTCATTGTAAGGAAAATCATACCAGAAT
>NW_008705255.1:303972-306383 GCF_000326865.2 Helobdella robusta
CAAATACACACTGTCCATTTAGAAAATATTTTTTTTTAAACCTAACAACCAACACATCAAGCTTGCGGCTAATGACTCGACATTCAAGTAACGTCAAGGGCTGAGTATGTCTATGACCGGGTTCAAACGCAAGAAGATCTCAGACATTCACGCTTTTGACAGAGCCAAGGCAAGTTGCAAAAACCAAAGGGTAACAAAAATAAAAAATAGAGGTCTATAATTATTCAGCAGCGGGCAGTCAATTATAACAATCACCATAAATATTTCAGTATCACCTTGACTTTATAAAACATTTGGGGAGCTTTTTTTTCGTAATTCACTTTATTTAACATTAAAACCGGCGACGAACAACGTACAATAATCACGAATTAATATTTAAAATCAAAAGTTATCAGATGATGTTTCTATTTTTTAGCATAAAAATATTAGGAATTCTTGAAATCCATGTAATCAACACGGTGAAAATTACATTAGTTCTGAATAAACATACATACTGAATAGATTAACAAACGAACGAACGAATGTATGAATGAACAAATGAATAAGAAAATGAATGAATGAATGAATGAATGAATGAATGAATGAATGAATGAATGAATGAATGAATGAATAAACAGTTGAATGAGTATACATAAAATGCATGTATGCCTGAATGGATGATCAAAAAAATGAATGAATGAATGAGTGAATGAATAAAAAAATTAATTAATAATTAATCAACTGGATGTCAGATCGACCAAAAACACAACATGGACAATGCTATGAAGAGGAGATCATACTCGAAACAGTTCTGTCAAATTTTCTGTAAAATGGAATTTTAAAATGTTAATTAAACTAAACAATTAATTAAATTAATCAATTAATTAACTAATCAATTAATTAATTAAAAATTTACCAGATCAAATTACTTCAAAGAGCATTCACAAACTTGAAAACAGTTTTCCCATAATTTAAGGGTTCTTTACATGAAAACACATAATGTGAATGAATGAATGAATGAAAGTATGAATGAATAAAAAAAGAACAAATGAATGAAAAAGATAATAAATGAATAAAACAACGACAACAGCAATAAGAATGACGTCATCGTCACCAACTTGGAAGTAATGCTTTCTCCAGGGGTATAGAATGGATTACTCATCAGTTCAACGTACGCATTGTGCAACTGTCGAAACATCTTGCAAAATTATTAATAAAAATTATTAATAAAATTATTAATAATTAAATCTCTATTTAATTATAGATATAAACATAATTATGAATTTAAATTATAGATATAATTAATATCAATTATCTCCTAATTCACAAAGATTTCAAACACAGCGCACATGGCACGTGTGGATGAACATGTGTAAATCTACACGTCCTAGACACACATCGCGCGTGTGTGTGTGATAGGTGGGTATCTCTTGGCATTCAAACCCGGTCACTGCCCCAGCAAAGGCCAGGCACCTTAACCACTACACTACCTTTCCACTCACAAATTAATGTTACTTATTGCTGAAACATCTGTTATGTAAAATATAAATTCAACCATTTTAATTTCGTTGTCTCGTAAGTTGTTGTTGCCCGAATCAACCAGAATGAGGAATTTGGTCTTCGTGTTAGTCACATAACCATAACTTTGAGAAAAAAAAAACAAAAAATAATATAATTTATAATAAATAAAAGTAAATAATATATATTATACATTACACACCCAAACACACACACCCACGCGCACACACACACACGCGCACACAAACACACACAAACACACGCACACAAATCCAGGATATAAATGCAATTCCTAACACTCTGTAATCCTCAGTGGGATAGAGCAATCCCAAGTACGGCTCCCTCATTTCGTTTGTGTTCTTGTGAACGTTCACCGTCATTCTTTCTTCTATGACGTCTAGGGATGTGTGAACGGTGTAGAAAAAGTTTAGGTCGTCATCTTCGTGTATCGTTTTAAAGTAGAGTGGATAATTCTGAAATTTTTTTATTTAAAAGGTTATTTTATTTACGCGTTATATAATAATAATAATTAAATAATTATTAATACTAGTATCAATTAATTAAATAAAATAATAAATATTATTAATTGATAATAAGAAAAAATTAAATTTTTAAAATGTTTAAATTCTTTAAGAAGTCTGAAAAAACCAAGGCAAAATCAGAGATCCATCCTGGGTTTTTCCATGCAGTAGTTATTTATAATTTATTTATAAAAAGAGGAATGTTGAGATTTTTATTTAGAAATTTTATTTATACTTATTAACTTATTAGCCCTAATTCTAACTAAAAAAAATTTTTGTTCACTTTTTTGTTATTTTATTGATAAATCAATTTTATCATTTTTACTAGGTTAGTAGAATGAAATCTAGTTCTAATCATTTATTTTATAATCTAATCTAATCAATATAAATAAC
>NW_008705255.1:313706-323432 GCF_000326865.2 Helobdella robusta
CATATAGCAGATTCAACCAGCCAATCAGAAAGTTTCGAAGGCGTTCGTACGATGACGTCAATTTAGTACAGTTAGCATTGTGGTTTAGACTGTATAATAGTGTAGTACATACATTAAATAAGTTTTCACTGATGTGAATGATTGAAATGATGAAAATATATGGTTGAAACGAGTATAAATAGGTGCTGAGACAACACGAAAATCAGATCAGGCATTCTGCCTCGCTTGAGGCTTGAAGCAGTCTGCCTGATCTCACTTATTTTTTTTTTATAATTTTTTTTATTTATTTTATTATATAGAGTTATATATGTTGCCTGTGGTTTGTGTGTTTGTATTTTATTATATTTTAGGTGGGTTCTTTAGTGGTTGCTCATACATACATACATACATCATGTTTGTTTGTGTGGTAGTATTTTATGTTCTGTTTTACTCCTTTTTCTCTTTCTTCATGAGTCTTAAGTTAAGTTAATGAAGCATAGGTAGGTGAGGTAAAAATTAATTTATTATATAGGTAGGCTAGGGCATAAGGTAATTTAGTAAAATAGGTAGGTTAGGGACTTCTATTCTTTTACTCTACTTGGTGGTGTTTTTCGTTTTGTGTTTTTTTTTGTTTTGTTTCACATCATACTTTCAACAGGTACGCGGTGGTTCCTGGTTTTAGTGGAATTTTTATTAATCGAATGTGGTAGTATGCATGGTTATATATAGAGTTATATAGAGTTATATAGAGTTATATAGAGTTATATAGAGTTATATAGAGTTATATAGAGTTATATAGAGTTATATAGAGTTATATAGAGTTATATAGAGTTATATAGAGTTATATAGAGTTATATAGAGTTATATAGAGTTATATAGAGTTATATAGAGTTATATAGAGTTATATAGAGTTATATAGAGTTATATAGAGTTATATAGAGTTATATAGAGTTATATAGAGTTATATAGAGTTATATAGAGTTATATAGAGTTATATAGAGTTATATAGAGCATAAATCCTATATAGATACCTTTTTTTGAGGTTCTTTTCTATGCCGACCGGTCGGCTCCTTTGCGTTTCTCTATTTTCATTTAAATTAATTAAATAAATAAGATTTTTCCATTTATTTAGGTTCATTCAGATTCATTCATTTAGGTTGAAGCTTCCAGAGGAGTTCATCGTGAAAGATCAGAATGGTTGTGATGTCACGCTACGTTCGTTCATTTAGTGGCAAAGAATTCACTCCTGGCTGGGGTTAGTTTTACGGTTTCTTTGCGGTTCATTTTTTTGCCAGTTGGCTGGCTTTTCCGGCTGGCGGGTTTCATCGCGGCTCGTTTCTCTTTTTCATTTAAATTAATTAAATAAATAAGATTTTTTCATTTTATTCATTCAATTCAGGTTGAAGCTTCCAGAGGAGTTCATCATGGAAGATGTCAAGCTATGTTCGTTCATTCAGTGGAAAAGAAAACACGCCTGGCTGGGATACGTTTTATTCTTTTTTCTCTGTAATTTAACATTAAGTAAGAATGCTCACGCACACACACTCACACACAATTACATTAAGTAGCTATATAGGTAGGTTAGATAAGCATAATTTTAATTGTAGGTAGGATAGATAGGAAGCATCCAACACTAATGTAGTTGAATAGGTAGGCGCGTAAGTTTATTGCTTCTATTTTTTCTTGCACCCACATTACACGCATCAGCGTATTACACACACACAAATGCATAAATAAACACATATGTTAGTATTTGAGCGTAATTTTATTTTCATTACACATTCTAATTTATTATTACTAAGGTTGAGAGTAATTTAATTTCATAGGTAGTTAAGGGCAATAATGTAATTCTAGGAACAATCTTATAATGTAAAATAAAACGCTGTAAGTGTATCAATAGGTAGGTTAATTATAAGTTTTACATTATTATTATTATGTTGGAGCCCAAGGCATTACGTAGGTGGTGGGGTGGGTGCCGAAAGGCCAATGAATTGGGCTCTTGAGTTTTGTAATTTTAGGTAAGCTAGGGCCCTAATGTAATGAATAGGTAGGTTAAGGCTACGTTGTAACATACTCATTAATAGGTTTAGGGTTTAAGTTTTATATTATTATTACTAAGTTGGAGCCCAAGGCATTACGTAGGTGGTGGGGTGGGTGCCGATTGGCCAATGAATTGGGCTCTTGAGTTTTGTAACTTTAGGTAAGCTAGGGCTTAATTGTAATGAATAGGTAAGTTGAGGGTACGATAGCCGATAGACCTGAATTTTGAAGTCTCTTGTCAGAGGTAAGCCTTGGTGGCCAGTGGTGAACCGGCAATGGTTTACTATCCGGACGGCAATGGTTTACTATCTGCACGGTAATGATTTACTATGCGGCACGGCCATAGTCTACTACCCGCACGGCTTCCGGACGGCAAATGGTTTACTATCCGCACGGCAATAGTCTACTATCCGCACGGCAATGGTTTACTATCCGGTGCTCTGGCTGTCGGTGAACCTCTGTGCAAGGAGGGAGAATGAAGGGGGACTTTCGACTATCGTACCATTAACAATTTAATATATATTAGTTAAGGTAATTGAATAGGTAGATAGGATTATTTTTATTAAGCAATTTGAGATGCAAGCACCGCTAAGCTTTCTGATGAGAATTTTCTCTTTCTCCATCAACACGGGCTGTGTTTCAACAACAATCTCGAAGAGAACTGGCACCGGTTTTGGAGGACAACGTAGGAACAGGAACGCATTCAACATTCTGCCTTTGTCGAATGGACGACGGTAAGTTTTTTTCATTTTAATCTCTTTATTATTTTCAGATATTATTTATTTGTCATTATTTCAATTTTATAAGTTTTTGCTTCTAAGAATCTAACATTCATTTACTACTACGCTAATAAAAAAAATTGTCTACAGAATGGTAAGAGGTGGGCAGTGGTGGGAGTCAGCACGTTTCAGATGGTGGTCTCATGATTATTTACGTATGATGATGGTGGTGTAGGAAGAATCAGCGCGTTGGCTGTTCGACTGACACTCAGAAGTTCGGATGAAATCTTCTGTGCCGATCGGAATGTGGTGGTCGGTGCAATGGAATACAGTAACGACAATTTTTGAAGTAAGGTTTAGTTTCGTTTTTTTTTTATTTTTCTCATTCATTCATTTTCTTATTCAATCTTTCAAATTATTCATCCATGAACTGATTAATTTATTCATTCTTTTGATTGATTAATTGATTGATTGATTAACTTATTCATTCATTCATTGATTCATTCATTCATTGATTCATTCATTCACTCATTCATTTAAACAATCATTTATTTGCTTGTTCCTTCGTTCTAACATTCATTAACTAATAGTAAAATTTTGTCTACAGAATGATCAGAGGTGGGCTGTGGTGGGCGTCAGCACGTTTCAGATGGTGGTCTCTCATGATGATCGTTCCGATGGCGATTCTTATGAAGAAGTTTTGGGAGAATACACACGCGCAAATGTACACACACATTAATACAACACACACATACACAACATCCATTCATTCGGTGTCGTTGTTGTTATGTTTCTCTTCAACTTTCTATTCTCTTCACCGGACCTTAATTTAATTCATAGGTAAGTTAGGGATTGAGATGAGTTGAACAATCGTAGGTAGGCTAGGGCTTAACATTAGTTAAAAAGTTTCAAATAAAATAAAAACGTTAAATTATGTAAAATAAAATACCTAAAACATGTAAAATTCCAAAAACGTAGAAATACAAATTTTTAGGTAGGTGAGTTGAGTTAATCATTATAGGTAAGCTAGGGCCCTGAGGAGTAATTTAATTGTAGGTAGGTGACTGACTTACTGCTATTCTTTCGATTTTTTACTAATTTTTTGTGATGTGTTTGTTTGTTTTCGCTTCATACCACCCAACCAACAAAACAAACTACATTTTATTCTTGTCGTCGCCTTAAATTTTACCTTTTTGAACAATCGTTTTAATAATGTCTATTTATTTATTAAATGTTGACTGTTTTTTTTTAATTTGGTTATATAATTTTTGGATATTTCTTGATTTACTTTGTATACATGCATGTACAATTAATTTCTGTTTGGTATGTTGATTTAGTCATTATGATATGCTGTGAGCTGTTTTTACTAAATGTTCATGTTACGTGAATCATCCTCCGAGGACTACTAATGAGTGTTACATTTGTTTGTTTACAATCCGAATTTTAAAAAATTGACATTTTTAAATTTAAACTTTCCGTCATTTTCTATTTTTGATTGATATCAAATAAAAGCAACTGTTGTGTTTTTCTTTCCTTAATAAAATCTCGAAATTTTTTGTAGTTATGCAGGATTAAATGTTTGTTTGCGCTTCAGCCAACTTTGCAATAACTTTCATATATTTTTACGATTTTTCATAATTCGTTCGTTCATTTGGTTCATTCGTTTAGTTCATTCAGTTTGGTTCATTGATTAGTTGATTGATTAATTGATTAGTCGATTGGTTGGTTGATTAATTCAATGAATGATTGAATGGTTGGTTGGTTGGTTAAAGGATTGATTAATTAATTGTTCGGTCTGTTGATTTGATTTAGCGGTTGATTGATTGATTCATAAGTTGATTTATACCGAATGGTCTGACTAACTGGCTGAATGGCTCACTGAATTGTCAATAGATGGCAGGCGGTTTTAAGGTAGGTATATTTTGGCAAATTAATGGAGATATATTATAATTTAAAGTTAGGCTAATAAATTATCTTCTGGAGACATATTTCGCAAATTCATTCAACCAACCTTAATAAAATTATCTATTGTTGAGGAGAGGCACTGTAGCCCCAAAGCCCATCACAATCGGTGTCTGATCTCGCATTAACCAAATTAAACATCAGTAACATTTAGGTGGCCCATATAAAAATTATTTTCCTTTAGTCAGTCTTAAAACACAAGCAACTCAAAATAACTATTTGATTTTTATTACATAAAAACTAAACAAGCACAGCAAAAACTAATGAAAGCAAAGAATTTATGTATATAGTCAAACGTATATATATATATATATTTTAAATTATATACCTACGTATAGGCTACAACTTTCTACCAACCAATCGTCCTAAAAATGTTTATATGCCAGAATTAAAACTTCTAAAAACTTAGAAAAAGTATGAAGGTGGCAAACTGGAAGATCATAGCTACAAACAAATGCACTTTATTGTAAATGCCTGCAGTTGATTTCTTGTCGGTCGCTGGATCACCGGAGTCATTGTTGTCAGGATTAGGTTTGACTGTACTAGGCCCGGCACGATCTGTAACACCATTGGGGGCCGTTGTTACTTCTCTATTTTTTCGTCCTGGAAAATATCACCGATGGATCGTAAATTAAAATGAAAACATGCGTTAATATTGAATCATGAAATATCATATAGTGGTTGGCACGGTGGTAAAACAATTAGCGTATAAATATTTTCAAAATACTGAAAAGCATTTATACATTATATAGGAGATGAAACATTTGGAAATCTGGTAGGTAGTAATCTACAATAAAATCTTATCGTTTCATCTAGCAGTGGGTCCTGAAAATATGTGAGAATGAAACCTTTTCCAGACAACGAAAGAAGAATGTTTTAAAGATTCTGTTTAAACTATAATAATAGAGTAAACGAAAATTAGCAAGAAAAGATCACTAATTCAGAATTAAGAAAATCATCCCTCCCCAGCAAAAACCGTGAATACTTTAAAATTAAGAAATTATTCCTCAGGCTGCTCCCATTCGTAAAATTCCGGATCCTTACAGCAAAATTCCGGTTTCGCCACTGGTTATATTATATACACCAAATACCATGCTACCTTGCAGTTCCAGATTCGAGATTTTATTTAAAATCGATTTTGATTTAATTTTAGTGAAAAAATTTTAAAAATGCGGGTTTAATTTCTTGATAATTTGAACAGAATTTAGAACTTAAAAAAAGAATTTTGAGATTAAAAAAAGGAGAAATTAAAATATACTTAAGAAGAAATTTATAAAAATGCTAATATGCTAAAACGACAAAAAGTTTTACCGTATATTAATATTATAGCATGTAAACTTAAAGAATACTAATATAAAATAAGAATAGTCAAAGTATTCATAGCTTAATATTACTAGAATAACAATATCATTATAGTAAAAAAGCCATTCTTAAACACTCACTACATGAGGTGCAGTTGAACTCAAAGAGGTCACGACAATCAGTTGGGCAAACTCCATCAGGAACAGCTGGGTTCAAAGTTCAAAAGTGTTTCAATTAATACCATCATGTGTACATACCTGAAGTTTACAATTAAATTGCAGTTAATTTATAATTAGTTTACAATGGGATGGGGATCAGCACCGGATAGAAATGGAACCAAGATCGATATTGCACAATGAACACGATAATTGGAAAAAAATCTCACAGCATAAAAATCCTTCGCAGGCTTTAGCATCTTCGGGACAGCTGGTACATTGCAACCCTTCTTTGAAAGGGTTGTAGCTGGGTGTGCATCTGCAGGTTTGTCATTTTTCACAACTCCATTTTTCTCACAGCTCCACTGCTCATAATTCCATTCTTATATTTTTTCATATCCATCAGTACAAACATACAGTGTATACAAATGCACGTGAATACAGGCTTCCCACACTTTGCACGTGATAGGCGGAAATCTCTTTGCGAATTGAAGCGAATTTTAACTATTTGTTCTCAAATTAAAGACATTTAGGCTCCCAAGATGGTGCTAGTGTTTTCTGTTTTAATTTTGTATCGTTCAAATGCTGTTGTAAAGATCTGTTTCTTTAAAGATTTTTACCAAAATTGAACACTTTTTAAGCTGGTAATTTCCGAAAAAATCCGACAACACCAAGCTTCTTACATCAAAAAATAAATAAATAAATAACTAAATAATTCTTTTAAAAGAAACCTGGAACAATATTACCTGGGCCTGTAGAAGCAGGTGATTATGTTTTTGGTCGCAGTAGCAGTGCGGCTGCTGGTGTTGCTATACATCGCGCAACCAAACCGGCTCGTGTCTGCGCAAGCCATCTGCAACGAGTAGAACAACAAGAATTTGGTTTTAACATAGTATTCTTTAAAAAATTGTCATTTAAAATAGCTTTTCGTCCGAAATCTTAACAGTTCAAAAAATTTCACTCTCATTAATTCTTGAAAGAGTCTTACGTACCTACGCTGAGCAAGTAAAATGGTCTATAATGGATGTTTTATCGGTCAACTCGTGAATATTCTCCAATTATGTTTCAACTTGTCTAATGCATTTACCTAAATTGTCTGTTGGTCTTAGAAAAATGTGCGAATTTTTAGGGTACGTGTAACAGTAACAAATGCTTTCTCAACACTTGCTAAAAATTGTGTCTTCTAGAGAACATTGTAATAAAATTTTGTGGAATAGATAAAAGGTGGCTTCTACACATCTACATTGATCCATCTGTCCATAGACTGACATTAATTTTCGCGTAAACATTTTGAGATTTAAATAGAAATTGATCACAAAAACTTAAACTAATGTAATTTTTTTTTGTTTTATGGCTTTCTCTTACGTTGGTGAACTTCCTGCACTGTAGCAGGGTTTCACTTTCTAGGCACAAATGACGGTCATTAAGCCACGAATCGAGTAGGTATTTAACAGTACGGTCTGGGGTTAAAAAAATGTTTATTAATTAACATTAATTAATTAGATAATTAATCAATTCATTTCTAGTTTATTAATAATTGACTAATTTAGTTAATTAATTCAATCGATTCTGAATTAATTTCTGTAAAAGCATTAAAACATTTTGCAGTTTGCGTCTCCATGTATGAAAAAATTGTGAAAAATAATAAAATACCAGAATGAATAATGTACGGAGTAGTGAAATACTTACTTTATTTTTAATCTACTAATTATTTTTTGTATAATTGATTTTAAATTGAAAATTCTTACGCTGCGTGGATTTGAAGTTAGCTGCAACCATCCCGACATCTTTATACCTTTCAAAAGGTTTTAAATTTACAATTCGTTCAAACCTGATAGCGACTCTTGAATTGGCGTTCCTATAGCACACATTGCACATGAATGCCAGGGCTGAAACAACAACTTTGGTTATCTACACTCAAAATACTTCATGGAGCGTGTTTGGAATTGGCTTTAATTGTTGTTTCGGCTCGAAGTTTATTTGAAAAATATTTTTAAAAAATGTGAAAATCAAGTTAATTCATTAAAATTTATGTGGAAAAAATCAACGACTTTCGGTAGAGCCATTGAGGCATGGTTGTATCGTTTGGAGCTACGGTTGGTGTCGGGGTGACATTTAAATATTCATGGACCGCATTCTCAAGTTCCATGGAGTAATACTTGAAATATGAAAAAAATGCGTGTGTTTGTGTGTGTGTGTGTGTGTGCATTTCTAATTCTAACCATTCTTTTCATGTTGGATGCCGCCAGGTCATAGCGTCTCGATCGAAAACTATTTTGCATTTCAATGAAACTTTCTCTCAGTTTGTCGTCCATAATATTTACAAAGTTTGCCATGGCTATCTGAATTATAATGTGAATTATTGATTGGTTTACGTCAAGACAAATTGAATCATGAAAAAATAAAATTTCATTGAGTGAGGTGAGTTTTAGTTGAGATGTGGTCCTGTGTAAGCAAATAAGTTTGAAATCAGAGCAGCATCATACATTATTGCGCGTTATGAACTGGAATGTCTTTGAATTCAAACCGGGCTCTTGCAAGCCTGAACAAGACAGCTTTATCTAGAGCACAATCTCGCTGCTCAAACAAGTTTTATAAGTATTATTTTAAGAAGTTTGACACAGGATTTTTAAAAATGTAGTGTGTTGAACAAAAATGTTTTGAACAAAAACATCATCAACTTTCTGAAATTTGTGACAAATTTGTAAATGCACAACTCTTTACATGTAAATTAATTACAAATTGCCCGTGTATAAGTGTAACGTCCGAATACAAATCATAAAAATCTATACCAGTTTTGGTGGTTTTAATAAAATTTTTGTGTGACTGCAACACTACTAACTGGAACCAGGCTTGAAAAGATGCAGAGCAGAGCGAGGTGCAACATTCTCCTGCTGATTTGTCGATCAGTTAGGCTAAAATATAAGATATTTCAGACCGAAAATTATATCTTAATTTGCAAAGTAAACGAGAAATTCATGTCTCTAGAAAAAAATGTTTGAAAAAATGAAAATCATAAGGATAACAGTTAAAACTTGCACTCGAAATGTTTGAAAATTGAGAAATCAAGTTGCGAACGTCTGTTTACTGTTTTTTGTTTTGTTCGATTTCAAACGAAATTTCATACGTAATATACAGTACTGATATAAATATTATATACACAGATGAATAGTTTTGACTTTGAAAATGATCAAACATTACTTTCGTAATTATAGTCTCTATAATTTTTTTCACAAGAAATAATTTTCCTGTTTTTTTTTTGGCTAGGGCGTCGTGACTAAATTTCATCAGCGTAACTTCGCGTGCGAATTTTCAGTAAAAGACAAAAGAGAAATTCATTTGTAGTCAGATTTTTTGAATTAAAAATCATTTTCAAACCTATTAACTGATAGACTCTTATCAGATCAGTGAGTGAGTGCAGTGATTCAGTTGGTTGTGATCGGTCGAGTTAGAATTAAACACCCTCTCAGGCATGCAGGATAACTGTTCCATAACAATTACTTCATGTTTAGCTTGCCCAGAGTTAACAAATTAAAATTATAGGAGAGATGCACTGCTTCCAAAAACAT
>NW_008705255.1:323652-327021 GCF_000326865.2 Helobdella robusta
ACAATTGTTTAGTGTAACCTAGTAAAGGTGGGTGACTTTATCATAAGCTTTGTAGAATTAGACAGCGCAAATTACTATTTGGATCTTTGTTACATTGAAACTGACCCAGAAAAATTGAAATAAATAAGCATATATATATATATATATATAAATTTACATATAAAAACATATATATAGTTGGCTTCTGTACATAACTTCAAATCAATTAGAATTTCTAGAAAAGTTGAAAATAGGGCATGGTGACGGAGAAAAAGAAGATTGTAGCTGTGGTTATACAATCCCATGGTACCTCAATTCTGCTACTTCTTCCTGAAAATAGTTAATAAAATAACATACAGGCATCGCCTATTTCAAGGTTTTAGTTATGTTAAACGTTAGTTTTAAATTCCTGACTGTTCAACACCCCCTAAGAGTGTAGCCATGGGAAGGCATTGGGGCTAAAGGCCCTTCAAAACAAAAAAATTAATTAGGATTAGGGTTAAATTTCACAATTTTTCTTTATGAATTTGAAATGAAAACTATTTAAGTATTTCCACCGAAAGGAAAATTTGGTTAATTTTAATTCTAAAATATTTTTTTCTACAACAACAATTAGCCTATTATATAAATTATAATAATTATAAGAATAATAATAATAATAACAATCATTTTAATAATAACATTTTAATTTTAATAACGTAATTTTTTTTAAATCAGAAGGAAAAGAAAGTGGACAAAAGTGGCGACGAACCAGGGATTGGAGAATTGCATGCCCCGCAGTTGAATTGAAAGAGGTCACGGCAGTCTGCTGGGCATAATTGCCTACTGTGAGCTGAGTTCAAAGTGTTTGCAATGAGAATATTATCATCCACATTTTCTGGTGTACTAGTGAAGTCTACTAGTAAATCAACAATGAAAATAAGCATCTAACCACATAACGCTTCTTCGCAGTTTTTGGAGTCGTTGGTGCACCTGGTACATTGTTCACCTTTAATGTAAGGGTCGTGGCTCGGTGTACACCTGCATGATTTTTTATTTTTCACAATTTTTTTCATATTTTTTATAAATTTTTCAATTACATCTGCATGGTTTTTTATTTTTCACAATTTTTTTCATATTTTTTTTATAATTTTTTCAATAGTTAACGGAAGAGCAACGAGCAGGTAACGTTTAAATACACTTAAGTCCACGTATTTTTGTAAAAATTTTATATAAATTGATTCAGGCCAAATAACTTGGGCCTGTAAAAGCAAGTCACCAAGATCCTCATTTTGCCAGTGTTGTTGACCAGCGAACAGCCAACACGATTAGTCTCGGAGCATGCAATCTGCGAGGATTTATTGCAAATTTAATTGCGGTAAAAAAATTATTATAGGTGAAAAGTTTATAAAAAATTAAAAAAGTATAGCTCAGAGGTATGTTAATGTCAGAAGCTTTGAAATATCTCAGGATACTTTGGGTGAAAAAAAATCTTCATAAATGCCTGGTGCAGGTAAATGTGGGTGTTATGTTAGTACGTCCTACGTAAAACGTAGCAAGTAGAAATGATTCAGCATTGATTAGGTAAGTACTACATTGTTTAGCTACTCTATCAGAATTGGAATGTTTCAGAAAATTACAAGAAAAATTTCAGAAAGTTAAATTTCTTTGTTTCACTCTCTTACGTTTGTGAACTTGGCACAGCGCAGCATGTCCGCCTGGTCGATGCAGAATTTGCGGTCGTTCTGCCATGTGAAGATGGAGTAATAGTCTAATTCGCTGACTTTATGTTGGGTTAAATTAATTTTAATAATTAATTATTTGCCATTAGCCGACTAATTAATTAAATTAATTAAGTTATAACAAATTAAGAAGATTGCGTGCTTGTGCTAGATTTGAAATTTGCTCCAATTTGACCGGGATACCTATGAAAAAAATTTAAAATTTTTAAAATTTTATGGATTGAAAAAAAAGATAAAAATATGAATAATTTTTTAAAAATGTATTTGAACAAATTGAAATAAAACTTGTCAGAAAGCCATTTAGGGGTGGTTGTAGCGTCTGGCCCAACTTCTGGCGGGGGTATGGCGTTCAGGTATTCACGAGCTGCCTTTTCCAATTCCATGGAGTAATACTTGGAAATCGAAATTTATTATAACCACAGTGTATAATTTTTTACGTGAGTTTGTGTGCGTACGTGTGTTTGTATGCGTCTGTATGCGTGTGGCTGTGTTTGTGTGCGTCTCTAACCATTTTTTTCATGTTGGCCGCATCCAGCTGATCGCGTTTTGAGCGATATTCGTTGTGATTTTTGATGAAATTCGCCCTAATTCCGTCATTCATTATGTCGATGGCCGGTTGCATTGCAATCTAAACGTTGTAAATAATTCTCCATCGGTGAATTTTGATTAGGTGATCAATTTTATTATAATGCGGTTATTTATATTCAGTTGTTGGGTGGGTGTTGGTTTCGCTGAATTAAAAGCTACAGTTGTTGGGTGGGTGATGGTTTCGCTGAATTAAAAGCTGCTCTCAGAAGTTGTAAAAAGTTTTTTCTTTCCGTCTGTTGCAACAACTCACTTATAAACAGTAACAAGATGAACACTGTGTTAGCAAATAAATTTGAAACTAAAGCATTTTATACTGAAATAGCATTCTATTGCTTATGGGTCATTCTCCGTCAACTTGAACGATTTAAAAAAAAGTCCACGCCCGACCATCTCCGATTTTTTTAAAATTTGAACAGTAAGTACCTCAATGTATTTCATCGACAAAATAAAATTTTTATAAAAAAATTTCAATTATTTTTCAAGTTATGAAGATTTTTGTGACAGCATCCTCAAATTTTTGAGCGATTTTTTTCAAAACTTGTACCTACGTAGAACGCTATATCTCTTGAACTAGCCAACATATCTTGATGAAATTTTTTGTGCATATCAGTGAAACAATGTAATAACAAAAAAAATAAATGTTATTGTCTCGAATCAAAGGATATTTTGAACAAAAAATCTAGAAAAAAATGAATTTTTTGAAAATTTCACCGATTTCAAAACAGCGTAGCTCAAAATCTATCGCAAAATAAATAAATATTTTTTGTTATTTTAGAAGTACCTTATAGTCACAAATAAATCACAAAATTTCGTTAAAATCTGTATTGAATTTTTTGAGCTATCGGAGCTCAAAATGTCAAAAAAATGAAAAACTTCTTTTGTTTGGCGCCATTTTTAACTATGAAGAACCAAACGTTTTTTAATTTTTAAAATTTGTTTATATAGTGCTTTTATAGCTTAACAACATATCAAAAAATAAAATTGGCGTTTGCTTTCTTTGAAAAATAAAACAACTTCAAAAACAGGCAAAACAAATTTTTTTCAAGTGTCAATTTTTTTTTTTTTTTCAATTTAAAATTAT
>NW_008705255.1:328454-356440 GCF_000326865.2 Helobdella robusta
TTACGACTTTCGCTATAGAGCTTTAAAAAATTGTTTAATCAGTCGTTTCATCATTTATTCCTTCATTCATTCGTTCGTTCATTCATTCATTCATTCATTCATTTATCCATCGATTCATCACTTTATTCAATTTGGTTTTAAGCACAAAAGCAGAACTTTTTAATTTGAAAAAGATTTATTTAAAATTGAAAAATTCTAAATTTTACAATGATTTAAACAACTTGCAGTTTAAAAGGTCCTCGAGTGAATAAATTTGAATTGAAAAGAAAAAAGAAAATTATTTACACGAGAGAACGTCAAAGCACCAATTTATATATGGTTGTAAAAATTGTGTGTGTATGTGTGTGTGCGTGTATGTGTGTGTGTAGGTAAGTGTGCAGAGTATGATTTTGTATGTGTGTGTATGAGTGTGGGTGTGTTTGTAATGGTATGTATGCGTAGAAAGATTGTGTGCATTTGCAAATTTGTGAAATTGAAATATGCAAATGGAAGAAAAAAATCAACACAAAATATCAGTAATTAGTAAGTGAGTTAGCTAGCTCAGTCAGTAAAACTGCCGTGCCTCGCGATGGTATTAGGCGGTGGTATGGTTCGAATACTGCCTGTCCGAATCCTAAAAACCATCTTACGGGTTTGATGCGGGGCTTGCACGTGCATTAATAATGTGTTAGTTTGTTGTGTTGCTTGGATAGGGCATACATGAAAGTTAAATTATAAGTGTAGAATGACTTTTTGGAAGCAGCTCTGCGTTGCGTTTGGCAGAGCTGAACAATGAAAAACAACAAATACTATACACACAACGATTGGAATCAAATTATGGAATAAATAGGCAAGAAGACGAACATGAAGTTGATTTGAATATGAAAAAACTGTCATGTTGATCACCCAACAAAATCATTTTTACAAATTTTAACGACTAAAACAAAACATTCGAGCAAAATAAAACTTAAAATTCATCCAAACGGAAACAAACAAACGAACAAACAAACATCTCAGAATTGCTGAAGGAATAATTAAAAAAAAGTTAATCTCTAGATAACATCCACCAAGGCAAGATAACAGCAAGGGCAATTTCCACACCGAGTAAAATTTTAAAGAGGAGGGTTTCTGACCGCGCTCCATTGTCCAAGCTGGAAAATGGATTATCAACAGTTGTAGTGTTCGACAGCATATAGGCCGAGTTATCTGTTGAAGAAATATTCATATAAATAACCACCAGTCATTCATAGTTGTAAAGTGAGTGTTGATTTCTTGTCAGTATTTAACTTTCGTAAATGTTAAAATCAGTTAAATCGAATGACTCCTGGTCTCGTGTTGCGGTGACAAGGTTCGATTGCAGGGAGACCGTTGCGCAACACATGCAACACAGTCTGTGCGTTGCGCAACAGACATGCGCTGTTTACTCTGATGAGGTGTATTGAAAAAGAATTATGAAAAAAATCAAAAGTGTCTACCGCAGAGGCAGTTGGTTGCGTCGGTGATGGTGCAGCTGGGTTCAACCTTGGAGCAGTCGTTGTTCTTTATGGCTGTTAAAGTTTACAAAAAATGTTTCATTCAAGCATTTTCAGGTAATGTATTTTTGATTTATCATTATTCCAATTTAGATTATAAAATTTTTATAAATTAATTTTACACTTCGTTGAAAAAATTACAACCATGAGAAATTAAGCGAAAAATTTGATCGAATGTAAAGTATTATGAAACTTTATCATAAGAATTGAACTATAGGTCAAAAATCTTAACGTTGACCAGGCAACATTTGCGTCATTATTTATTAATTTGATTCTCCCCAAACATTCCTCAGTGTTTATTGTATAAAATAAAATGAATCTGTAATGCTGTTGCCAAACGCTAAGTTAGAAAGATGTGGTGGAGCAAATTTAGTCGGGATTTCCATGCAAAAACATCGAAACGAAAATGAAACCTCAAAACCTAAATAAAAACTTGGAATCATAACAAGCTTATTCAAAAAAAAGGACCTACCACATAAGTTGCTGGAACAGGTGGGGGCGGTTGTGGGACAGCCACTGCAGGCAGTACCCTGACTGTATGGTTTTTCACCAACGTAGTTCCCTCTGTGGTTTCAATTATTATTATTATTATTGAAATTACAACCATAATAACAATGATTATTATAATAGCTGTTGTTGTTGCTTTACTGGTATTCTTTGCGCTCAAATCCAGTCGCTATATCAATAAGACCTGGCGCCTTAACCACTCGACCATCCAAAAGACAGTTACATCCATTGTAGCATAATAAATGATAGAATCATGTATTATAACACGAGGATGTGTTGCATCATATTACCATTAGAAAATGTCAGTTGAAAAAAACTATATACTAACGCTTCTAGATAGTTGCAAACTGTTATGATGTTGTCACCATAATTTGCGCACTGAGTCATACCACAGCCAACTTTGAAACTACTAGCCCAGACAACCTTATCGATGGGTGATAAATGTATAAATATTCTCTAGAATTCTTTCTTTTTTGGTAATTTTTAAAAGTATCAACAATCATTACACACTGTGTACATACAAACTCGTAAAGCACAAAACGTCACAAGTGACCTATCTTTACATGCCAAACTAGATGAAATACCTTGAACATTATGAATAAGGTCACGCACTAACGCGTATAGCATAAATTTCTACATTCGTTTTTCCCTCTTACGTAACATAGGAACGGCTCAAATAAAGTATTTTTGTATAATTTTTAATTTGATTTATAACAGCAAAACTGATTTATAGAAAATGTACTAAGGGCATGAAGATAGCCAGATGTGCTGAAACGCCGTTAAACTGCACAAGCAACTGCACACACACACACACACACACACACACCACACACACACACACACGTATAAAACAACAAGATTGACTTATTTTACCAAAAGAAAAAAAAATATCCGAGAAATTACTTGGGTATAATGACCACACTCTGCGTCTGTAGCACAGTCGTTTGTGGAGAAAGTGTAGCTGGATTTCTCGGCGGCCCAAGCCCCGACCATTGACTCGATGGAATAACCTATTGAGTTTCAAGTTTTAATAATTTAATCCTAATCCTAAAAACGTTTTTTATTTTTTCTAGCCATCACAACAAAGTATTTCTACAAACGCTTGGATACGTGTGCAGTTTACGTAAGTGTGGAAGCGAAACATTGAATTAGAAATTCCTAGACGATTTTTTTGCCTGTTTCACATACAATTATAACAACACCACGTGAGTCATTTCATGTAGAATATTTTTAAATAACTTAGCATAACGAGGTTAATAAGTAATATTCTTTTTTTTTTAAAATAAAACTATTAAAACAAAATAACAAGAAAGAAAAAGAAATAAAAAATAGCTTGGCCACTACCTTCTGATCCCATCCATATGTTCTGCCCTACGTTAATGTACCTGGAGATGAACGTTTTAAAAAGGTTAAGAATCTTATTTACACACACACACACACACACACACACACACACACACACACACACACACACACACACATATATATATATATATATATATATATATATATATATATATATATATATACACACACACACAGACACACACATACACACACACCACACACACACACACTTTCTAAATTTCGAAGTATCAAATTGCTGTTCTTAATGGTACGACGTATAACAAAAGATACCTATCAGATAAGAAGATAATATATCTTATAAACCGTAAGATAGAGTATCATAAGATTTAAGTGCATGACATGATACTTAATTTCGGAGACTATCTTAAAACAAAAAACAAACTGATTTTCTAAACTATTTGATTGCTTCATGTTTTACTGATACATTCAGATATATATGATGCAATAATTTTATGGTTAGTCTGGTTAAAAATTCTTTGAAGTAAAAAAATTATGTTCAAACATTTTTTCAGCTTGTTGGTACACCGACTAACCACACGCAGCATCTACAGACAGTCAACTGACCAGTCATCAAACATCAATACAGACGACTAGCCAAAAAAACGAAAAAGAAATATGGATGAAGAGCCAAACAGAATAGCATCTCACTTCATTGTGATCCAGCTCGGATTGCCATGTTTGAACTGGCAAGTGTTCGACCATTCCTGTGCTGATTTTTCCAGCTCCGAACTGTAGTACTTTTATTATTATTATTTATTATTTATTGTTATTATTATTTGATTATTACTGCTATCGTTGTTTTAGTGGTTGTTGCTAATATCTTAAGGTTATTCATCTATTTCCATTTATTAATAGGTTACAAATTGAATTTATTCACTTAACCTAGTTACTAGTTAGACATTTATTATTATTTGACATGAAAAACACTTCAATTTTACCATTTTTCTCATGTCAGAAGCGGGTGGGGTGGTGGAATTTCTGTGACCGTTGTGCGCGACCAGGAAGGCCAGCCTCTCTTCTGCCGTTACGCTGTTTTTCAAGTCCCTCCGCTTCTCTCTCAACTTGATTTATTTAAATGTTTGTAAAATTTTAAATATCTAAATTAACAAATTGATTTATTTAACCGAAATTTAGTTAACGGTATTCGTATCGTTATTCATTAATTCATTTATACATTAATTAATTAAATAATTAATTAAGTCCTTCATTCATTCGTTTGTTCGTTCGTTCGTTCGTTCGTTCACTCGTTCACTCACTCACTCACTCACTCACTCACTCACTCACTCACTCACTCACTCACACACTCACTCACTCACTCATTCCTTTATTCATTCACTCATCAAGTCATTTTTTTTTCTCCTTGTTACAGCACTATACGTCAAACAATAGGAGAAGTGTAATGGCATTTTATATTGCATAGCTAAATCTTAGCTAAATCATTGTCGGGTTAACTGCGTAATGGCCAGGACAAAACTTATAATTTTTATTTTTTTTATTATTGTTATTATTGTTATTATTATTGTTATTATTGTTATTATTATTATTATATTATTAGCTCCCATTATTGTTATTATTATTATTATCATCCAACTTTTATCAAATTTCATTGAGTTTGATTTGATTTGATTCGATTCGATTTGTAAATCCTAACTTGATATTTGGATGACAAAATATTATTGTTATTATGCTATTATTATTATTATTATTTTGATAACAAATCATTATTATTATTATTGTTATTATTATTATTATTATTATAGCTATAATAATAACAACAATAATAATGATTATTATTATTTTTCGTTTTATTAATTATAACAATAGTCCGAGCCGTTCGATCACAATAGGAAAAATACTGGCACTAAATCTTTCACTACAACTATTTTTCTACTACTAACACAATATATATATATAATATATATATATAAATATATATATATATAATATAAACACACACACACAAACAAACACACACACACACGCATTGTTTGTCGCCCAGATTTTAGCGTCATAATGTGTTCCAATGCCATTTTGGACATTTTAGTAATCAGAAAACCTTGATCATGTGTAATATATAGTAAATAATTTACAGTTACGTGAAAACACATAAACAAAAACACACACACGCGCACATACGCACGCACACACACGCACGCACGCACACGCACACACACACAAACATGTTGTTCGTCCCAATGGCATTTTTTGGTAATTAGTCAGTAAACCTTGAACATGATATGATATGTCAACACTGATCTTGTTTTTACTCACTACAACTACTACCACTACTACTGCTGCTGCTGCTGCTGCTACTACTACTACTACTTTTTTTACTACTACTGCTGCTGGTTTTATTACCACTACTACTTCTATTTTGGTAGAAAATACCAAATAATAATAATAATAAAAAAATATAATTATTATTATTATTATAAAAGTGATAATAAATAATAATAAAAATCATCATCGTCATCATCTACGTCAACATCATCATCACTGTCATCATAAGCCTAAGACCACTATATCATCATCATCATCATCGTTACATTTCATCATCATCATCATCATCATCATCATCATCATCATCATCATCATCATCATCATCGTTATATTTCATCATCATCATCATCATCGCTAGAGTCAGAATTATTCACATCATCATCATCAACATCACTCATTTATATATATATATATATATATATATAAATTTATTTAAAATATCTTTTAACCGGCAAATAGTCTAAAAACTGCAATGTCCTCAAATGCAATTAAACGACATTATTATGATAATATTGGCTACAATGTAAAACTCTGCTATACATATTAATGAGGTTTTTGGGCTATTATGGCCTACTAATGCTGCTACTACTACCTCAACTGCTGCTGCTGCTACTACTGCTGCTGCCACAACTGCTACTGCAGCTACTACTATTACTGGTGCTACTACTACTACCTGTGCTACTACTGCTGAATGTAATGTTTTACTATATTTATAAATGGCATTATTCATGTGGGAATAATTTTTTGTCACTTCCTATCTACGTACGTTCTGTGTTTGTGTGTTTTTTTTATGTGTGAATGCGTGTATGGATTTATGTTTGTTTGTTTGTTTGTTTTTTGTATGTATGTATGCATGTTTGTATGTGCCAACATGCTATAATGTGATCAATTATTGATAGTTTTTTTTCTTTAATTGCTATGACTAATTAGTCATATAGGATGCTAAGAAGCCAAATTACAATGAAGCAACCTTATTTGAGCTCACATATGTTCTAATTAAAATGTAGCAGCAGTAGTAGCAGTAGCAGCAGTAGCAGCAGCAGCAGCAGCAGTAGTAGTAGTAGTAGTAGTAGTAGTAACAGTAGTAGTAGTAGTGGTAGTGGTAGCAGTAGTAGTAGTAGTGGTAATATTATATTAGTTCATTAAAACTATCTACGCTACTGATAATTGCCAAAGCATTTCTGCAACTTCTTACTGCTACCACTACTACTACTACTACTACTACTTCTACTACTACTAGTACTACTACTATTAATAATAATAATAATAATAATAATAATAATAATGACAAAACGACTACTAACATGCTTCATATATTTTCCTTCTGCCCTGCCAAGATTCGGAATGGTCACCAAGGCAATGAGTACAAGAGCAGAAATAATTCTAAAACTTCTCAACATCTTAACTGTACAATTGTTTGATTAAAAGATGATATTATTTAATTTAAAAATAGATTTTTTTTTAATAATACAAGCTAAATTATTCCTAATTTATTTTAGTTTTATTAATAAATAAAGTATTTTTTTTAAATTGAATGATAAAAAGTTTTTTAAACTGCACGCAAAACTGTCGTGAAATTATGGCAGAAATGCTGTCTAAGTGGCTTATTTTATATACAAGACGAAGGTCACAAATGTGTATACATATGTGTATGTTTGTGTGTTTGTTTGTGTGTTTGTTTGTGTGTGTTTGTGTGTGCGTGCGTGCGTGTGCGTGTGATGCTGTGTGCGTGTATCAACGTTACAATGTCAACTCTGTGCTTGTTGTCGATCTAGCTTAGTCATTTTGATTCAATGAGGAATTACAATGAAATGATTTAGAGACACCGAAGAAAGCACACACAAACACATATGTATGTGTTTGTGTGTGTTTTTGTGTGTTTATGTGTGCGTGTGTGTTGTATGTGTGCGTGTTGTATGTTGCAAATCAAACACAGGAAAATAAATACGGTACAAATACGTATATGTCTAAGTATTAATAATTACTAATTACAAATAATTTCATTGGAGATGACGGCGACCACAAAGATGAAGATAATTGCAGTAGTAGTAGTAGTAATAGTGGGAGTAGTGGTGGTGGTAGTAGCAGTAGTGGTGGTAGTAGTAGTGGTGGCAGTAGTAGTAGTGGTAGTAGTAGTAGTGGTGGTAGTAGTAATAGTAATAGTAGTAGTAGTAGTAAAAGTAGTAGTAGTGGTAGCAGCAGCAGCAGTAGTAAAAGTAGTAATAGTAGTAGTTGTTGTAGAAAGTAAAAATTAGGATCAGTATCGACATGTCATAACATGTTCAAGGTTTGCTGATTAATTACCAAAAATGACATTGGGATTCATTGACGCTAAACTTTGGGCGACAAACAATGCGTGTGTGTGTGTGTGTATGTGTGTGTGTGTGTGTGTGTGTGTGATTGTTTGCTTGTGCGTATGAGTGAGAGAGAGTATGTGTGTTTGTGTGTGTGTCTGTATTAGTAGTAGTAGTAGTAGTAGTAGTAGTAGTAGTAGTAGTAGTAGTAGTAGTAGTAGAAGTAGTAGTAGTAGTAGTAGTAGTAGAAGTAGTAGTAGTAGTAGTAGTAGTAGTAGTAATAGTAGTAATTGTTGTTGTATTATTATTATTATTATTATTGGTAGTAGTAATAGTAGTTGTATTAGTGGTAGTAAAACAAGAAAGAGATAAAAATCAGTTTCGACATATCATAACATGTTAAAGGCTTGCTGATTAATTGCCAAAAATGACATTGGGATGCCTTGACGCTGTACTGGGCAACAAACAATATATGTGTGTGATTGTTTGTTTGTGCGTGTGTGTACGTGTGTGTGTGTTTGTTTGTTTGTTTATACGTATGAGAGAGAGAAAGAAAGAGAGTGCATGTGTGTTTGTCTGCATGTGTCTGTATTCAATAAAAGTATAATATGTATTATGTATATTTTAACGTTGCTGTTGTTGTTGTTAGTTGTAGCAGTAGTTGATTTATTGTTAGTATTGTGTAGTACTGTGTATAATATAGTTAGTATATTAACCTATTGTGATCACCAGTGTCATTAGTAACTGTTGTAGTAACTGTAGTAGCGACTACAACTGCAATTCAAAGTTATAAAAATATAAAAACTATAAGTAAAACTGTGAAAGTGAAAGTGAAATCGTCGTCATTCGGAGAGAAGTTTATATCTCTCTCTCTTTCTTTCTGTTTGTGGTCTGATTTATTGAGATAGTATCAAACACACACACACACGCGCGCGCACACAAACAAACAGACAAACAAACAAACAAACTTACCCACAAGCAAGCAAACTTACACACACATGCAATACTAGCACACACACACATAGATGACTTTATAGACAGACACGTTTATATAAACATACATACGTCCGTGTTGTTGTGATTTTTGACTGTGCAGTTGTGCTTTTGTCTGTGAAGTTGTGTTTGTTCATGTAGTTGTGTTTGTGTTTGTTCACTCTAATTGTGTTTGTTTGTGTTTGTTCACTCTAGTTGTGCTTGTTTGTTTTTGTTCATGAATTTTTTATTTGTTTGTGTTTGTTCACTCTAGTCTTGTTTGTTTGTGTTTATTCACTCTAGTTGTGTTTGTTTGTGCTTGTTCATGTAGCTTTATTTGTTTATTTTTGTTTACGCAGTTGTGCTTGTTACTCGCTTGCAGACATTCATATATGATTTATTATACACTAACATGCACCAAATATTGATACAAGCAGCCAGTCAACAAATCAGGCTAATGACGAATGAAAGTAAAAATGAATACAAATTTTTATATTGCACACAACGAAACTATCTCCATTGCGTAAACATCCAACTCAAACTTATACATACGTACATTCACACATACATACACGAACTTACGCGCGCGCGCACACGCACACACACACACACACATGTATAAAACAACATACACTTCCGTATGCATAGACAAAACGTTACACACACATACACACGTAGGCATAAAAGAAAACACACACAGACAGACACTCACATACACATTCATATATGTACAGTATATCATATATATATATATATATATATAACTACACATACGCACACACACACACACACACACACACATATATATATATATATATATATATATATATATATATCAAAATACAACAACACTAAAAAAACACAACAGCACATACAGAAACACAAAAACTTCCTGGATAGATTCATAATTAAACATGTTTTATTATTATTTTAATCGGTTAATCCGTTAAACATCAAAATGCATCTCTGTAAACATCAAAATGCATCTTCGCAAACATCAAAATGCATCTTCGCAAACATCAAAATGCATCTCTGTAAACATCAAAATGCATCTTTGCAAACATCAAAATGCATTTTCGAAAGCTCTATAAAAACGAGTGTAGAGAGGATGACCAGCCAACAAATTCCCTGCTATTCAATAACATTAGAGGACTTTGAAGTGTTTTCTACTTGGCTGCGTATCTCAAACTCAGAAATGCTCATTTCAGTACAGAGCTGGATTTGCCAAAGAGTAGGTAGGTAGGTAGGTAGGTAAGTAGGTAGGTAGGTAGGTAGGTAGGTAGGGTAAGTAGGTAGGTAGGTAGGTAGGTAGGTAGGTAGGTAGGTAGGTAGGTGGGTAGGTAGGTAGGTATGGAGGGGACCGTCCAGGGACCACCACAAAACGACACAAAATAAACACTTCAACAACAACAACTACAAACTTGAGAGGTGAGGATATTTAAGATGCTATTGGATGGTTTCAAGTTATTATATAATGTATACTTAGTTTTAAATTTCACATCTATTCACTAATGAATCAATAGAAGACATTTAACTCCGCTATTTTCGTGCTAAACTATTAGTTTTTTTCATTTTAATTAAATCTTGTTTTATACACAGGCACGGAACTTTTTAATATGAAAAACATTTATTCAAAATAAAAAAATTTTAAATATAAATTTAAAAATTTAGACAGTTTGCAATGTAAAATTGAATAAAATATGGGAAATGTGAGTTTTAAAAGAAAATTCAACAACATCGAAAAACTGCAAGGCGCTATGTTAAAAAAGCTTATAAAAAATTGTGTGTGTTTTTGTTTCTTGTGTGTGTGTGTGTGTGGTCTCTTGTGTGTGTGTGTGTGTGTGTGTGTGTGTGTGTGTGTGTGTGTGTGTGTGTGTGTGTGTGTGTGGTGTTTATATGTTAGTAAAAAATGAAATTGGAAAACATAAAAGGAATGAGAAAAAATGTTATTAAACGTCAACATTAATATTTAATTCATTAAATTAAAACATTCAAAAATGATTCAAATGATAAAAAGTTTTTTTAGAATTTCAACAGAATTATTTTATTAAATTAAGCTCAAATTCCATCAAACACCAACCAAAGATCTAGCACGTATTTAGAATTTTAAAATAAGATGTTTAAATTGTAAACACCATCAAACAGAAAGCATAAGGCAAGACGATGGTGATGGCAATTTTAGTAGCAAGCAGAATCGTTGGCAAGTGGATGGTTTGTGATTGGGCCCCACTACCTAGGTTTGACCCGGACAGCGTGTATGCCGAGTTATCTATAACCAACAATAATTTATATTATAATTATAATGAATATAATTATGTATTGGTGATAATTATTACCAAAAATAATTATTTTTTATCATAATTATATTTATTATAAGAGCATATGATAGAATTTGAATTCCAGGCAGACAACATTCGAACCAGGTCAGTCCTCAATAATGTCGCGAAACGTGGCAGCTCAAAAGACTGTGCTAACTCGTCGACTCTACTATTAATTAATTATCCGTAAAGATATTACGAAGCTTTTAAATTGAATAGAACATTTAAAAAGCTGAAAACCATTTACGTAACTTTTTATTTCTTTAATAATTATTAATTTCTTTGGTAATTGCTGTGTGAAAACCGCTGGATCGATTTCGACTAATAATATGGAATTAAAATCCCAATCTTCCATGTCTGACTTTGAACTTCTTTGTTGTAGGAGCTGTTACAGTTTTTTCGGTCCAGCTTATTCCAGTTTTCAATAACTCTCGAATTAAAAAATCTGCCAATTATTGTTCCAACCTTTTCTTTGAAAAGCTTGCCCTTTTGTGTTTCTACTTTCTGTAAACAATTTTGTTCCCAACAATCGTCCTTTTTACCAAGCCATGCGTATTGTTTGCTCTTTTTGCTGCTGTAATGCACTACCTGGTAGATTCCCCACTTTTCTCTACAATTATTCCAAGGTCCCTTTCCTCCGATGAAATCTTTAGAGGTCTGTCTCCAAGTTATAATATATTTTGCTTGTTCCGTGTGAATTTCATCTGCCAGTCCTCCGCCCATTGGTGAAGTTTCATTTTAAAGATTAGTTGGCAGTACTTCTACATCCTCATTTTTATGCACCACTGCACAAAGCTTGGCAACATCCAAGCATGTTTACGTAAATTGCAAATTATTTTGATGAAAAATAATATGATCGAATTTTCAAAAAAGTCAAAATAGCTTACCACAGAGGCAGTTGGTCGTATCGGTGATATTGCAGTCAGGTTCGACTACGGAGCAGACGTTGTTCGTGATGGCTGGCAACGTTGAAAACATTTTAAGTATAAAAATAAAAATTTAGGTGAAAATAAAATATCACAAAATTTTTGCATCAAAAGTGAACTTTAAACTAAACAGGCGCGTCATTTACTTCTTGAACGCTGGAGGTGAAAACCCACCTTGATTCAATGATCTAGTTAAATTAAATTTTCTACTTAAAATGAAAAAATGATTTGTTAACGTTTTTGGTAACAAATGCTCTTTGTTTTTTAGATAGCCAACAAATTAAAATAGTCCCAACAAGTTTTCTAACATCAAAATCTTCACTGTAACTTAAAGTGGTGGCAATTGCCTTCTCAGTAGACGCCCCCAGACCGTGAACTTTAACATTGATCTGGCAGCAGGGCTGGAACTAGAAGACTATTCAAGGTGAGTTTTCCGCCCCCTCCTCCCACCAAACCATTGTTATTACACTACCCTAGGCCGTTGTTTAATTACATTTCAATGCACTTTTTCAATTTTGCCCTCTTCCCATGAAACTTGTCTCCCGTGGCACTTGTCCTCTTTGCTTCACCCTAATTCCGAGTTTGTTTGGCAGCATTTGCGTCATTATATAACTACACGCAACTAACATGCACTTAACAGTTATCGACCGTTGTATGGAATAAAATAAACGTGTAAAGAGATTGCCAAAACGAAAGTAAAACCTCAAAACCCAAAATAAAACTTGGGAAAAAACTCAGTAACAAATTAGAAATGAACGAACCACATAAGCCTTCTTCACAAGTTGGGGCGGCCGAGGGACAAGCAGAACAAGAAGCACCCGAGGTGTATGGGGGCAAGTTATTGAAATTCCCTCTGTTGTTTATATCAATTATTTTCACTATTATTATTATTATTATTGTTGTTGTTGTTGTTGTTGTTGTTTGGGTAATCTTTTGTATGACCAGGCGACTTGACCATCGAGCCATTTCACCAACCAAAACACAGCAGATTATATATTACAAACGCGACATGATTAAATACTAATCCTGAGTTATAACACGACGGGGTATAACATTATTACAACAAAATGTTCTCTACACTAACACATCTAAATAGTTGCAGACTGTTATTAGGAGGTTTTCCAGATTTGCACATTGAGTCATACCGCAACCGACTTTGTAACTGCTGGCCCAGACTTCCTAGAAATAAAATCAGCTAATGAATGATTTTCTAATGTTGGAAGGATCAAAAAAGGCCTTTTTATAACTCTTCCAATTAATAGAAAACGCTAGGAATTAAAATAGTTAGATTTCTCGTCTTACGTAAAACTCCAACTTAAAAATTAGCTACCTGAGTATAATGTCCGCACACTTTATTAGCATTGCAAGAGTTTGAAGCCAGATTGTAATCCACCTTTTCAGCATTCCACAAATTAACCATGTCTTGAACAGTGTAAGCACCTTAGTTTAAGTTTCAATTTAATTTCATTTCAATCTTCTCTTGAATTAATGATATTACTTTTTAAATTAATTATACATTACAGAACTATAAAGACTCATTTACGTACTTAATAATGAAGATTTGCTAAAGTAGCAGAATTTTTTTAACAACCTTAATTAAACAGAACTATTGTTATAAAAAAATCTTTATGTTAACGTCCACAATAAATTTTAAATATTTTTTTAAAATAATTTGATTACTTCGGCACAACTTTTTAAAAAAAACGTTCTTCATAATCTATTTTTATGTCTTTTTTCAATTAGCGCTTGGTCTAACTCTATGTGTTTTAAACTTATTCCTTTCAATTTTAAATTAATTTGTTTTAATAAATCTAAACATTTTACATTGCTATTCCTTATATTAACTTACCTGATTCGAAAACTTTTGATGTTTCTCACAAATTTCGTAGTTTAGGCTTTATCTTTGATTCTGGCATGTCTCTTTCTTCTCAGATTAATAGTGTTGCTTAAAGATCTTACTTTCATCTACGTAGAATAAAAAAAACTTTTGCCTTTTCTTGACGATCCTACTCTTCTCCTTCTTGTTACTTCGTTAGTCTTATCTAGGATTGATTATTGTAACTCGCTCCAATATGGTCTTCCTGACTCTATACTCTTATTTGAACCTAAACGCCCCGTTTTAAAATCATCTTCTTGTTCTCACTTCTTCCTAATTCGTGTTAAACACCCTTTTGCTAAATCTGCTTTTGCTTCTTCTGGCCCTTTTCTCTGGAACTCTCTACCTCCTTCTCTGACTACTTCTCCATCACTTGCAAAGTTCAGAGCGGATCTCAAGACCCATCTGTTTTGAAAATTCATTGAGGAGCGCTGTTGAACATCGCGGAAATAACGCTTTATAAGCTAATTGATTGATTGATTGATTAATTAATTTATTAATTAAATTAATGAATAATTTAACTTCTTTTTATTAATAAAGTGAAAAAAAGAATTATCACCAGCCGTCCCTTTCCAAATGTTCTGTCCGACGTATGTGTACCTGGCGAGGCGAACAATGTTTTTGATCAATAAATTATAATATATAATATTTTTATAGTTTAATTAATTACTATCATTCATATTTTCATAGCCAATTAAATATGTTATTATGATTATTATTATGTTAATTATTGTTATTATTTTGATTATTATGTTGAATATTCAAGATGAAATTTCAGCTATTGAGATAGCTTTGTCGGGAGTAACTTAAGGCCATGTGTTGGGAGCGTTTAATGCATTATTTTTGTGATTTTAATTAGCGCTTTATAAAATAAATAAATAAATAATAATAATTTAGGGGATTGTTAAAACCTTTTCATAAAATCAGCCAAGAAGATAGTTTCTCAATAATAGCGGAATAAAAAAAAACACTCTTAGGATTATAATCACGAAATTAAATCAGCTTTTATCAAGGTAACATTTTATATCGTGACGATAAAATTTTTTAATTTTATGAAATGAAAGATTTGTCTATTTTGAAAGAGGAAATTTCAAACGAAAATTTTTAAAATTCGAAATAATGCGTAGTAGGTACGAGTAGGCTATGCTGTGTAAGTAAATCGTCTCGACACAAACAATGTATATTTATACACACAAACAAACAAATAAACATGCAAACAAAAAAATGCTGACATGCAGACAAAAAAAACAATCGAATAAACAAACTATTAAAACAAATATATACAAATAAATGGATAAACAAAGAAAAAACCTTTAAACAAACACAAAAACATCAAAGACAAAAATATTTACACCAACACACGAACATAAAAATAATACATACATATATACACGCACACACACACACACACACACACACACACACACACACACACACACACACACACACACACACACACACACACATACATACACACATATATACATACATAATACCTGTCTGTGCGAAACGTTTAACATAGATTAAAGCTGAACCCGGATATGATTATTACTTCCCTATAGTTCAAATCAATTATGGGTTCATATATACATACATACATAGAGCACCAATCACAAATACATCTCACTTCTTTATTATCCAGTCGGGGTTTCCATGTTTGTATTGGCAAGTGTTGGACCATTCCTGTGCCGATTTCTCAAGCTCCGAACTGTAGTACTTTTATTATCATTACTTATTCATCATAATTATTAATTACTAAAAAAATAATAATAATAACAATTATTATTTATTATCATTATACTATTGTGATTGAACCATATGCTTGAGAAATCTTTCTACACTACACAAGAATCTTGTAAAGTTATTCACAAAGAGTTCAAATAGGAATTGAACTATAACACATGAAACATGAAAGCTCTATATAGTCAGAATCAATTAGTCCCAATTAGTAAAATTAGTCCCAATCCGTCACTTAAGGAAGGCCATCCTCTGTGGAGTATGATGAACGATTGAGGTTAATTCTGTCCTCTTTCCTTCAAAACATTCCCATGTGGATATTTATTTCATTTCTCAGGTTTAACTATTCATTTAATATTATTTTATAGCAGAAAATCAATTTCACCATTTTTCGCATGTTGGAAGCCGTGGGTGAGACACTCCTTCTGTGGCCGTTGTGGGCATTCAGGAACTGCACCCTCTCCGCTGCAGTCACGCCGATCTTCAAGGCCCTCTTCTCCCTCGGCTGAAATTTTGGAAAAGTATGAAAAGTTAATTTAAAAATTTAAATTGATTCATTAAAGATTTAGTTAATTTATGAGCTAATTCGTTTTATCAATTAGTTTATCTATTTATTAATTCATTCTCTTAACTCTTTTGAAGGTAAAATGTAGAGGTGAAACTAGTTAATGTGAGTGTATGAGTGTGAATGTTTTGTGTTTCGTTGTTTAACGTTATGAAAAATGGCAGAAACATTTTAAGCGAATTTCTTTGTTTGGAAGCAGAGCGAAACAAAGTTCCATTTGAATGGCCATGACAGAAATTCCTCCAGTATGCCCTCTTATACAGACATGTTCCATGTTTTAAAAAAAATGTTCAGCAACTAATAAGTATTGTCTGACCATAATTTCTTTTTTTTAGTCATTCGTTCATTCGTTCATTTGTTCGTTCGTTCATTCGTTCGTTTGTTCGTTCGTTCATTCACTCGTTCGTTCGTTTGTTCGTTCGTTCTTTCATTCACTCTCTCACTCACTCACGCACTCACTCACTCACTCACTCACTCACTCACTCACTCACTCACTCACCCACCCACCCACCCACTCAATCACTCACTCATTCATTCATTCATTCATCTATCCACCCATCTATCTATTCATGTTGCCTATCTATTCTTCCATTCATCTACCATTTAGCCATTTCTTCATTTCTACTACTACTACTACTACTGCTGCTGCTGCTACTACTACTACAACTAAAAAAAACAACCAAACAGCTACTAACATGCTCCTTATATTCAGCACTGTCGACTTCTTGAGTGGCCAGCAAGCCGAAGAAAACAAGGAAATTAATTTGAACTCCAAACATTTTTAAATTTAAATCTAAATAACCAGCGAATCAAAAACTAAAAATCCAATTAAAAAGATTTACAATTTAATTTAGTTGAATAAATTATTTATATTTAAATTTAATTATTTAATATTAAATTGAATAATTTGTTTGAATTCAATATAACTTAACAAATATGTCTTAAGCTTCAGACAGAACTGTCATGAAGTTATGAAGCTATTTGCCTGGCTAATCTTCTTATATCATTAACAAAACGATGGCTGAACTAACTATGGTACTTATACACGCATACACCGAAAATGATTCATTCATTCGATTGTTCTTTTATCTGTCGTTTAATCACTCACTCACTCATTCACGCATTCACTCACTCACTCTTTCACTCACTCACTCACCCTTTCTTCTTTCTCTCATTCTCTATTTTATGGGAAACATTTAAAATATTCCAAATAATTTTTTTAACTTCCTCAATAAAACTCACCGAATGCAAACATGCATGAAATCAAACACGACCACATGCTGTGTGCTAACCAGCTCTAATTATTAAATAAAACCAGAAATTGACAAGGCGTGTCTCTTCTACATATGTGTGTGTGTGGTTTACATTCTACAGATAAGCCTAAAATCAAATCATGCTGGTGGGTTGGGGGAAGGCTCTCTCCCAACTTTAAGCCAAGCCTTGAAAAATGAGAACATTCGAGATTTCATAATTTCTAATAATGTCTGTCTGTTTGTCTGTCTGCTTGTTTGTCTGTTTATCTGCCTGTTTGTTTGTTTATCTGCATGTTTGTTTGTGCTGTTTGTTTGTGTTGTTTGTTTGTTTGTTTGTTGGAATATTGATTTGTTCTTTGTTTGCAAATCACTATGGCTACCGCAGCCTAGATTGCAATAAAATAAACAAATATAATCCGGCAATTTTTTGTTCTTTGCTGACGCAACACTGCTGTAATTATTTCCGTTTTATTTGAATTATTATTTGGTGTTGTTTTTTTTAATATACAAAGGGGTTCAAAAACTTGTGACAAATCAGGGCAGGAAGAGGTGGGCTAAAAAATCACCAAAAAAAATTTCCAAAATTTAAAATTATACCTGCATAACTCCTAATATTTTTTCAAAAATTAGCCAAACCACTTTGGGAGGATGTGAGGGAGTGAGTGAGTGAGTGAGGGAGTGAGTGAGGGAGTGAGTGAGTGAGTAAGTGAGTGATGAAACGACAGATAAAAGAACAAACAAAAATGGAGAAATTGCACCCCAAATAAGTTGCACCCCATCCGGACAGCTCCTACCTTATGACAAACCCACACAAACAATTATTGGAGATCACTCCTGGCACTATGAATTCGTCATCAAACTTATCTAAGAAAACGAAAGTCAAACAGATAGATAGATTATCAATTTGTACGAAAGAAATTGTTGTAGTCATTTACACACACACACTCACACACACACACACACACACACACACGCACACAACATACACACGTACACGACGGCGCGATGGTGTAATGGCTAAGGTGCCTGGCCTTGTTGATGCAGTGTCCAGGTTCGAATGCAAACAAAAAGATCTCCTCCGCCAATCACATGCAAAGTTGTGCGATGAGTTGATTCACGTGTATTTATGCACCGTGTGTTTGTTGTAATAATTATAATGCGCCTCAGTCGCTTGTCATGGTGCTATATAAAATAACATTATTATTATTATTATTATTATTATTATTATTATTATTATTATTATTATTATTATTATTACACATACACACACACGTAGACACACAGTATTGTATAATATTTTATGGTAAATTGTTGAGATAATTCGTACGAATTCACTGTTCTTATATAAATAATGACACAAATAATAATATTATTATTAATAATAATAATAATTAAATAAATAATCTTCTGCTGTCAAAATCAAGAATGTTGTTTACCAGATTGTAACAGCGATAATAATATAATAGTGATGGTATTATTGTTAATGAACGAATGAATGCATGAATGAATGAATTGTACAATCAATCAATCAAAATAAGCAACTAAAGAAGATTAATTATTAATAACGATGGCAATAATTATAATTTAAAAAAATTATAATAATAAGAATTTAATACTTAATATATATTAATGGTTATATAATAACAATAATTTTATTACTTAATAATTATATTCTTTACATCGGTATCTATCAGGCGATCAACATATTTTCATCACTGGCGCCAGATCTTCGAAACTTCAATATGACGTCAGTGAGAAAAGACCCTAAATAACAACGACTCATTTTCAACAGTGACATTCCAGCCACATAAACAAAATTTAAAACCACAAACACTATTTTTGGTTATTCGTTTCAAACTGGGAAAATTTATTTCCATTATAGATGAGATTTTTTTTTGGAGTTTATTCTTATAAATTATTAAAAAATGAAAGATTTTCAATTATCTATAGCGCTTTATTCTAAGTTTCAGTAGTGTATATACTCACCTATGTATAGCATCGTATGAATTCTACCGAATTGTTGGCATTAATCAATTTAAAGTTTGTCTTTTCAACTTTCCTAACTAGAATTTTCTGGAAATGGTTAAAATTGTTGACATATATACACACACACACACACAAAAACACACACACAAACACACATGTATATATATAAATATTCAAACCACACATATGTATATATACACATTCAAACCAACACACACACACATACACACGCATGCACACGTTCACACATACAAACACACTAATACCATTTTATGTTTGTATACAAATGAAACATTTCCCAAACACTCAGGGTACGCGCCATGGAATAAACTATCAACAAACATACAAACATACATACATACAAACAAACAAACAAACAGATGATTGTATGAGAAAAAAAAATAACCATTTCAACATATGTTAAAATGATGGCGTTGTATGTATAACATCTCAAGTTGGCAGATTTCTGTTTTCAGTTGGAAGTATGACACACGCACACACACATACACACGCACGCACGCACGCATACACAAACACACACACGCATACACACACACACAAACATCTTTTCAAAGTGCGTGTGTGTTTGCGTGCGTTTCATACAATATTTTACACATATACAATTTATACACATCTACACAGAAAACAGTATTTCTTCAAAATTTTACACCATAAAAAATTTTTTTTTTTTAAACGAAAAGTAAAAACATGTCGTTCAACATCCTGTAAAACAAATTGTCATTACTCAGATTAGACACTCCATCATCATAATCATCATCATTATCATCATCATCGTCCTCATCACCATCGTCACCATCATCATAATCATCATTATCATCACTACCATCATCATCGTCATCATTATCATCACTATCATCATCATCATCTTCATCATCATTATCTTCATTATCGTCATCAACATCAGCTGCAGTCAGCTTTCAAATTTAAATATTATGTAAATTGAAATATTTTTAGTAAGCCGAAATTTTTTTTATCGCGTTTTCTTATCATCCTAAAATCTGTCTATCTATGTCTCTCTCTCTCTTTCTCTCTCTCTCTCTATATATATGTCCGTATATATATATATATATATGTTTGTGTGTGTGTCTGTCTGTCTGTGTCTATCTTTCAGTATGTGTGTGTATTTATACATAAGTAACGAGATTTATTATTAATGTTATTTTCATTGTTATTATTATTATTATACGTGTGTCTGTGTGTATGTGTGCGCGCGCGCGTGCGTGTGTGTGTGGTGTATGTGTATTTATTTATTTATTAATATATGTATTTATTTATTTGTTTATTTATAAATCCACTACAGATGAACAGATTTTAAATGTTATCAAGTTAAAGGAAAAATATGATTTATTCCGCGACAAACCAATTATTTTTAGATTAATAATATTAATTAAAATAATAAAAACAATAATAACAATAATATTATGTATTACGTAATAATTATATTATACCTGCACTTGTGACAATAATATATAATTTCAGATGTGTAACTTAAATACAACGGACTGTCTTGTATTTATAGCTACTACTGGTTCATTGTGGATATCATTTATCATTGCTGCAGACACAAGTGGGTTAATATTAAGACAGAATCTAATGTATTTAACAATTATTATAATAATAATAATAATGATAATAATAAAAATATTAATAATAATAATGCTGACTAAAATAACAGTAATAACACTTATTTACAACAATATCAGCAATAACAGCCAATGCTACATTTTCTACTACCACTACTATCTATATTACTACTATTATTACTACTACTAACGCTACTACTACTGCTGCTGCTGCTGCTACTACTACTACTACCACTACTACTACTGCTGCTGCTGCTACTACTACTACTACTACCACTACTACTACTACTACTACCACTACTACTACTACTACCACTACTACTACTACTGCTACTACTACTACTGCTACTACTACTACTACTAGTACTACTACTACTACCAGTACTACTGTAGCTATTTCCTGCTACTACTACTACTACTACTACTACTACTACTACTACTACTACTACTACACTACTACTACTACTACTACTACTACTTTTACTTTTACTACCGCTACTGCTAAAATTTCTGCAACTATTGCTACTACTTCTACAACAATAGCAGCAACAAAAACCTCAAACAAACATCCGCAGAATGGTTGTTCGTAGCACCGAGCGAGCGGTACGAGCACAACTGCATCTCGGCCAACCTGACGTACCCCAACGGGTCCCTAACTAACCTAACCTACTCCTCCAGCATCATCAACCCTGGCTTCTCTTACGTTCTGCGTTGCGAAAATGAATCTACAGTTTATGTCATTGCTTTGGGTGGGTCGGTTTTGACGCTACTACTGCTGCTACTACTGCTGCTAAAACTACTGCTACTTCTACTAAGGCTGTTTTAACGGCAAAGTTAACTTCGCTTATCACGTGTAACGTGTTTGATACGACGTTTTTCGTTTTTTTTTGACATACCAGCGGGTTATACATGAGAGTTTTTTTTCAAATTATAATAATTTGAATATTCATGAATTATTAGTATTAGAAATAAGAATAATGTCTAGAAGAATAAATTTAAAAAGTGGGGTAGTGGAATAATCTAAGTCATTGAAAATAGAGTTTGTAAGTCAAATGAACTCTCTTTGTTCTGTGATGTTTTTTTTCCCAAGGTTGAAAAATTTACTTTCAAATTTAGGTTCATGAGGTTACCGAACACTGACATATTATAAATGATGATAAGTGGTGTCTATCTTTTTTAATATGACATTTTCTTTCTTTTCTGTTCTGCCATTTATGTTGGATTTAGTTCATTTTTATTTCTTACTCGGTAAGAGACATCTTGATGCCCTCTGGTTAGTTGTTAAATTGAAATAAAATAAACAGCAAAATCCAAAAACACAGAGAGGAGTTTAGTCTGCTTTGCCATCGAACACCGGCGTACGAAGTTCAACTGCCTGTTTGGCATGTACAACAATGACGTCATGAACAAAAGAACCTTGAAACAGGAAGTGGTCATTGAAGGATTGTGGAAAAATACCGTCTCGAAGTTTCCGGACTATTCCATTGTGGTAAGGTTTGAGAGTGCTGGGGTTTTAGAGAATTTGTTATTTGGGTAGATGTGTCTGTGTGTGTATGCGAGTTTGTTTGTATGTATGTTTGAGTGTGAATAGGTGTGTGTAATTGTATGTTTTTTGTATGATTATTTGATATATATATATATATATATATATATATATATTTATTTATATATATATTGCAATATTCTATAAATTCTACCGAATGTTTGGCGTTAATATGTTCGCATCAAAGTTCAATTTTACAACACCAAAGTTAATTTTTACAACGTCAAAGTTCATCTTGACAAAGTCAATATTTCCCTATATATACAGCAAGGAGCACTGATGATGATTCATTCGGAATCGAAATATGGCCTTATTTGCAGCATGAATTCGAAAAATAAGTTTATTTTGAATTTTAATAAACTAAACGTTCACCAAAAAACTTTAGTGAGAAAAATCGAAAAAACGAATTACAAAGATATTAACGCCAAACATTCGGTAGAATTTATAGAATATTGTAAAAATTATGGTCTATTACCAACACATATATATATGCAAATTTATTTCTTAGACTTTAGAGCACAACGATATTTCAATGGATTCATGTGAATAAGCATCGCCATAACAAAACTGAATTCAAACCTTTAAATTCAATCCGCAAAGTTTATTTAAAACCAAAAACACACAAAAAAAACTAATCAATGACGCATGTAGCTAGGATTGAACCCTATCCACGCAAAAGAGAATGACGCCATAGTACTGCGACCAAAGATCCCAAATATGGAGTGCTTGGACGAGAGGATGTGTCAACTAACAACCAATGTCACACTTATTAGAGGTTCTCTAATTCGATATCTTTTTACAGTTTAAAATTATTTTTCGTTAATTTTTTAGTACCAGAGCAAATTTTAATTCACGAATTTTTATTTATACTTGAAATTATTTCCATTCACAACGTAGTTAACACCAGTAGCTTAGAAATATTAGATAGCTATGTTTTTATTTATCTCAAATGTTAAAAAAAATAAATTTCCATATTAAAAACCAATTATTTTTAGATTAAAATTTACAATTATTCCTAAAATAAACAAAAATTTTGGTTTTGAACTAAAGAAACTTGAAAATGATTTACGATCAACCGTTAGAAAAATCGAAAAGTTAAATTGGAATTAACTAACGCCGAACATGATGTGATTTTCATCAATAATTATTTATGAATAAACCTAGTTATGTGGAATATTTAGTCAATTTATTGAGGCATAATTAAAATGGATAAATAAATAAAAGTTATCCAACAACCCAGACATAGAGAGTGCTTTGGTCTTCGAAAACTTACTATCCCTATACATGCCATGCTCGGACCACCTCTTGACACTGGCAGATCTCAAAGCCATGAAGATCGGTCAGCAAGTTCTGGATTATTCCTTCTCTACTCCGGTGGTTTGTTTGAATCCTTTGGAAGCATTCTTTCTCATTGTGGTTGGTTAGTTAGCTTAATTTGGGATTTGGGATTAGTTAATCTGGAGGATTTGTGTTGTTGTGTTGTATTGTATTGTGTTGTGGTGTAATGTGTTGTGGTGTATTGTGTTGTATTGTTGTGTTGTTTTGTGTTGTATTGTGTTGCATTGTATTGTGTTGTATCGTATCATATTGTATGTATCGCCTAGAAATTAATGAAATGTTAACGTGTTTGGCATTTGAAGTTCAACCGCCGGAGTGCGAAATCATGAGCGCTGCCAACTTAATCATCCATGATAGTAAAAAGTTGGAATCAGCAAGTAATCGACCCGCTACAATCGCCACCACAACCGCCACTACAAACGCCACTACTCTCACTACAACTTCTTCTAAAAGTACAATTAGCAACTCGTTGATGTCAGAGTATTTTTACAAAATTTCAAAAATAATATTACTAAACCAAGTGCTTTAATTGTTTCCACAGTATCTCAAAAGCACTATTACTAAACCAACAGCAGCTAGCCTACCTTACACCGACGACTCGAATACTACCACTACTACTAATGCGACAGCCACAACTAACGCCACGACAGCTACTACCACTACTACAACCACGATTGCTGCAGTTCACGTGATGATAGTGTGTAACTTTACGATGAGGCGACATACGGATTTCAGTCCGTTTAATTTCACGCCTTCGATAGATGGGGCGGTAGTCGGAAAAATATTGCAAGAGGAGGAAATTAGTTTTTCAACGAGATCAACTGATAACCATAAGAAGTTGATCGTGAGAAGTTTTGACTTGTTTATACTTCTATCTATCTATCTATCTGATCGTTCATTCGTTCGTTCGTTCGTTTGTTTGTTCGTTCGTTCATTCATCCATCCATCCATCCAACCATCAATTCGTTCCTCAATTCATTCATCATTTAATCCATCTATTCCTCCATCCATCCATCCATCCATCCATTCATCCATCCATCCATCCATCCATCCATCCATTCATCCATCCATCCATCCATCCATTCATCCATCCATTCATCCATCCGTCCATCTATCCAGAGACTAACATTTCCGGCGGACCTCAGTAACTCGTCCTCCTGTAGCCCCCAGTTGACCATGCGTTCGAACCTGGTCGAGGAGATGAACTGCATCAACTGCGATGCTATGACCACTCTTCTAAACATCAGCCGTATCCTTTTTATGATGGAAACGATGGAAACGATGATGACGATGATGATGGTGATGGTGGGACGATGATGATGACGATGGGGACAAGATGATGATGACGACGATGGGGACATTGATGATGACGACGATGATAATGATAAAGATGATGATGATGATGGTGCGGACGATGATGATGATGATGACGATGGGGACATTGATGATGACGATGATGATAATGATGATGATAACGATGATGATGATGATGAAGATGATGGTCATAATGATGATGACGCTGTTGTTCTTGTTGTTGGCGATGATGACGATGAAGACGGTGAGAATGATGATAGCTTTGATAATGATGATTGCCAACTTGGCCACTATAACTATGGTAACAACCTTAAAAAAAATACCAAAAATTTATACCAACAACAACTACTACTACTACTACAACAACAACAACAACTACAACAATAACTACAACAACAACAATAATAATACTAATAAAAATAATGGTGTTGTTGATAACGAGGTAGAGTTCAACACGACCTACTGCCGACTTGTTAAAATTGAAGTATCCTATTTGTTATCTGACAATGGTGACTTGTGTTTCATTAACACACATACACACACACACACACACACACACACACACACACACAAACAAACAGCCACACACACATACACACACACACACACACACACCCATACCTACACACACAAGCACATGTGTACGCACACACATACATGAACACACAGTAAAATGACGAAGCGTGTCCTTGACATGATATGCAATCAAATACAAAGACAAACATTCATTACTACTATTCACACACACATACAGTTAAAAATAAATATACACATCTACAAATTATCACACACACATACACACGCTTACAGAGGTGGTTTCAGACTAAATAACTTATAACATATCATTACTTAACTATAGACACACACAAACACATACACGCATTCACACATACTTGTTCACACATACACACAAACACACACACAAACACGCACACACACACAGAACACAGAATAGTCATCAACCTCCTAATCATCCTTCTCATCACATTCTGCTCTCTTCCGCTCATCGTTGCTATCTACATCAGACATAGTTGAGTAAACTACTTTATTTTAAATTTGATTTTATCATTTTTTTTTTATTTTAAAAATTTTTTCTCATTACTTTGCAATTTTTTAACGGATTTTTTCACTAAAATCGGTTGAAGCTTGTGAAATAACCTTTAAAAAATTTTAAATATTCATATCCCAACTACGTCCTGACTTACTACAAACCCAAATTCAGAGTAGAGTAGATGGGGGTTTTTTGCGGTTCTGTCTCGGGACTCAAAAACTAAAGGGCCTTTACATTGAAAATAATAAAACATCAAAATTATCTCGAGTCAGCAACTGTAAAAACAATTGCGTCTGTCAAAGTATGGTACCTATTACCAGCTGATTTGACGGATGTCAGCTGTGATGTTCTCAAGAGCCGATTGAAACATAATTTTCTCAACAAAATGTAACATGTTTATTAGCTTTCCTGATAATCCAATCATTTCGGGAAGACTTAACTAAGGAAAATTGATCTTTTGATTCTGAATATAAACAAAGTCTTCTTTACTCCCATTTTCCAGGATCTCCACTTCCCACTCCTCCGTATCTAGTCCCATTTTTAACAATATTATCCAACTCTAGATTTTAAATTATATATAACATATACACATTTATATACACAAACGATATAATAATTCAACCTATAATTATTTATCAATTGCTATTACAACTCTCATTTTAAAGTTAATGAAATAAAAACCAGAAAAAAAACTTCCAAATCAGACCAGGGGAAGTATATTTCCACTGTAGACCAACACGACTACTACAATGATGAGAATTCATTTGCAATGGATTTCGCCAGCACATCAAACGCTTGTCGCACATTCATAGCCGTCCTCTGTAGTTGGTTCTATTTCAGAAGTAATTACTATCATTAGATAATTATTACCAATAATTAGCAGAGGTGTGTCCAAAAGACAATTAGAAATGAATCGTTGTGAAGTTTGCTGGGATTCAGGTTGTAGTGAAGAAAATGTCTATCCAAATTTATACTGTTAACTGTTTCAATATTTGAGTTAATTGTCACTAAAAATTCACAAGACAGAGGTTTTGTTGAAAAATTTGAAGTAAAATGTGATTTAGGCAAATATCGGTTTTGATTTAGGTGTGATTTTAGTCAGGTATTCGGGCTGAGTGGTTTATTAATGCTTCGATGGTTTTGTTAAGCAGACAAATGATTTATTTTTTGATCTATAAATTATTCGAAATTTTATTATAAATTCGCCATAATTATATATTTTTAATCGTCGTTGTCATGGCATATTCTATATATATATATACTAAATCTATATATATATATATATATATATATATATATATATATATATATATATATATATACTAAATTACTACAGATGAATCAGTTTTTAAATATTTTTTACACAACATTTTAACTGGTTCGTTAGTTAGCCTACATGTGATTTCAACTCACTCATTGAATTCTTCATAATTAATATTATCCGATTTGATTTAACGAAATAAAAAATGTTTAATTTCAAACTAAATGAGAGGTAACATGCTGTGATTTTCATTCATTGATTGTCTGACAGTCTAATCCAATA
>NW_008705255.1:356490-363517 GCF_000326865.2 Helobdella robusta
TATTTTGTCAGTAGCCTGCCAAATAAGGTTTAAGATAACACAACTCAATTATATATATATATATATATATATATATATATATATATATATATATATATATATATATATATATATATACATATATACACACATGGTTATATTATATTTTCTATGTGTTAATAAACTTATTTGATAAAGTTTGTGTTTGAATGTTCTATTTTTATGATATTTGGGATTGGATAGTTTTTGTTTTTGGCCACTTTCTGTTAAAATTGTCAATTTTTAAACTCGGAAAATAAATTTTTTAAAGAAGTTAAAATATGTTACAAAAACTTAAATATTTTCTTCTTTCATGGTTTGGCGTGGGTAGGTTCATTCCTGGACCCCCCACTATCTGGATTTTCCACTGTGAGTCTCATTCAATAAAGTTCCCATCAACAAAACCACCAGAGAGTTCAATGTTTTCTATGGACGCAATATTAAGAAAATGTTTCAGATTTCTCTAAAGAATTGTTGAACATGCAACTGAAACACGATTCTTAGAAATTTGTAGGTTGTGATCTGTGCTGGAGTTTTTCATCGATTCGAATGAATTTTTAATTTTAAATTTTTGTTTTAATTATTTTATATGCATTTTTACTGAAACAAAACTTTTTCTGTAAAGCCATCTTTAAAACATCTTTCTCAGTAAAAACATCTCTAAAGTTTGTTTCTTTTCTCAAACAACCCTGTCAGACACTCGTAAAATGGACTTAAAAGTTACAGTCTAAATTAGTTGAAATTGAAATTCATTTCCGGCAAAATGAATATCTACGAAATCATTTTAACTTTCAATTAATCAGTGCATTTGAATTCTGTTGGAAAATAATTAAATATTTTCTACGTAAATTAAATCACTATAAAGTTATAATAATGCATTAGTGATCGGAATTATATAAAAGTGAATAACAATATATATATATATATATATATATATATATATATATATATATATATATATATATATACATTACATAGACTTTCATAAAGTTGTATGCTGATAGAGTTTTTAAGAATTTAACATACAACGCTTAGAAGATGTTTTAGAAATTTGTCAGTGCATAAAATCAATGGATGAACATTTGAAAGCAATTTTAAGTTTTTAAATTAAACAACAATTCTCATTTGCATACTTAAGAGGATTTTCAATCCTAACAGAATCTATAATATATTCAACTAAATTTCGTTGACTTGCTAAAAATCGTTCAAGTTTTTCTAACGCGAGACATCGCCGTAAAGTTAACTTTTTTTCAATTTAAATGTGCATTTTTTAGTAGTCAATATTCGTGTCGATACAGGCTGTTGGTGCACTCTGAGGAAGGTAGGTAGCTGATCAGATGGGCCAAAAATGCATACTTCATTGGCAGAAATTTTTTTTTAGAAGACCCACAGTTTTGAATTTGAATGTTTTGCCTCGACAGCAAAACAAAAACATTTTTACAATTGTTTAAATGCATAAAAAGTTATCAAACCCTGACCCTAAATTTACGACCTTATCTCTGAGCATATAAAACACTGTGGTTTATAAGGCAATGTATTCAAATTACCAATAAAACGATAGGTAACTTTTTAGAACGTTTGATTTTTACATGGAAATTTATATTTTACCAAGTTAATTTTTTCAGTTAGAACTATATAAATAATCTTTAAAATAACGAAATAATCAGCGTTAACATTTGAAATAACTGGAACGTACCTTGGAATGGGATGGATTTGTCTGACTCAGATCTGGAATTCAGCTTGGAGATGTACAAACATCTGGCGCATATGCATCCAGCTTCCAACGTCATGTTTTCGCCAGTCAGCATCCTTCTCTCTCTGGCCATGCTTTACCTCGGAGCTGATGGTCAAAATTTCATTCTAGAAATTTTTTTATATTTCTAAATTTTCATAGCATTTGATTTGGAGTAACATCTAATTTGAAAAACTATTTGGTATTAGTTAGTTGTCTGGTGTTTCTTATTTTAATTTTGCTACTTTTAAATAACAAATGAGGTTTTTATTAAACACAAACTGACAGATTTTGAGAGTTCTTAAATTTGTAACTTGGCAACATTTTTGATGTTTTTGTATCGTCAAATGTTTTTGTAAACTTTTCATATACTCTGACATTGATTTGCAAATTAAGGATTTAAATTACCAATTGTATTTTCTTTTCTCTCGCTATTCATTCATTGATATAACCAGAACTACAACAAATTATAACCTATGTTCTCTGGATTATGATAGGATCAACAAAAAAGAAGTTGAAATCCAGTCTGAAGTTGAAGAACTCTGACGATGACGACGTCCACAGGCACTTCCAGACTTTGAAGAACTCCTTGGCGGTGAGAGGGACTGAGGCGTCCTTGAATGTCACAAACCTACTCTACTGCAATGTCAGTGTCACTCTGCTCCAGCCATTCATTGATGATTCCAGAAAATACGATTATTTTAAGGAACCTAACTCTTGCGATTTCAAGTGAGTTTCACATTTTATGTTTAATTAAATTGATAATTAAAATTTAAATTGAAGTTCTCTAATTTATGAGGTTCGTTTATTCATTCATCTTGAGATAATAATTGTTTATTAAATAATCAGTCAGAATATTTCAAAATTTTAAATGCTAGAAAGGATGTAGAAACCTGCAGAAGAGACATAAACAAAAAAGTCGAAGACCTGACAAACCACAAAATAACAGACTTAATCTCTCGTAATAGCTTGAAACGCAAGACAAAATTTATTTTGATCAATGCAATTTCATTCGCGGCTAAATGGGGAAAAAAATTTTTCAGTTGGTGACACAAGCGAGGATATATTTTACCTCAACTCTAGCAACCAAGTTAAAACATATTTCATGAAGCAAGAATCTTTGACAGCCCCCTACCAAAAAAGTTCAGAATTGGATAGTCACATTCTCCATCTACCCTACAAAGGTTCGTACCATTTTCTTATCGTCCTGCCAACGGACAACTACGCCTCACTGGATTCGGTTGAGAAGAAACTAACGAAAGATGTTGTGACAAGTTGGAAAGAAAAGTGGAGTTCATACGAAGTCAAGTTACACCTGCCTAAGTTCAAGTTCGATTCCGACGTTCGTGCAAAAGCACTTTTAGTGAAGATGAACATCAAAAACCTCTTTAGCAAGAAAAAATGTAATCTATCAAAACTATCAAAAACAGATAATAACTACGTTGACGATATATTTCAAAAGACTCACATCTCAGTAAATGAAATCGGCACTGAAGCCTATGGGGTAACCGACACCCGCGGATTATTGGGAGCGGCCCGTCCCCTTAAAGACCTCCCCCACGTCGACGTTATAGCCAACCATCCATTCCTATTTTTCATTCGTGATGGAAAAAGTGAAACAATCATCTTCATGGGGAAGTTCGTTAAACCCTAAGATGAACTTTCTTAGTTTAGGAAATTTTCATTGGATGTGATGCATCGTTTGCAAAACGTTTAATATCAGCTGGTGTCCCATCCCATATAATATCATTATTCAGTATCAATTTTAAATTGAATATTTTATAAAAATGAAATACTAACGTTTTTGGTTACGGTGTTTTGCTCTTTGATCAATCATCTCATCTTAGAATTCATTTGTCTGAGGTGATGGGCCAACATTATCATAATGGGTTTGAATAGGGTGTTGTTTGAAAACATGAAAAAACCTAACTTTTTAATAAATTTTCAACTAATTTGATCAATTGAGGTTACGGAAATATTATTTAAATCAATTTTTCATTAAAATTTTCTGCAATCTCTTGAAAAAAATTTGTCAAATTTAATTTAACCAACCGACGTGTTTATTCGTGTTTGGTGAATAATGTACACACGCTAATTCGTACTCTCTTTGTATGCGTATGACCGTCAACTGCAAAACTTTTAATCCTACATTTAAACAACCTATCTGTCACAAGAATAATATTTTTTCCCTCAAGTTGCCTAAATAGAACCAGTAAAAATGTAACTTTAATAATAGTGATAATGTATTATTATTACATTATTAATATCAAGAACAGCAAAATAAAAGTAATAGAATAATATAATTATTATTTTATAACATAATTTGTTTATAGCCTTAATCCTAGCAACACTGGGTTAAAGGTTAATCTCTCTCTTTTACATCTGCTTCAGGGGTTTCAACGACAAACACAAACCACTCATCATACACATTGCATACGATAGGCCGGGATCTCTTTGTATTCGAACCCAGTCATTGCAATAACAAGACCAGGCACCTTTATTCGTTGAGCCATCACGCCGCCGAATGTATAAGCTAAGTGTCGTCGTTATATTAGTTTCTAAGTGGAAATGTGATTATTGCATTCCAATCATGAGTTTGATCTTACCGTCGTCACATTTGAAAGCAAATTGAAAGCAAATTTGATGTGACTGAATTAAACTATGCAGAGTGTTAAAAATATGCAGAAGAAACTTATTTTCCATTGTGAAATCTAACACAATCAATGATTTTTGCTCTGAGTTTGGAATTTTTCTGTTTCAAAATTGTCGAATATTTTGTCTCAACACACATCTGTGTATTTGATCTTTCTAAAAAGTTTATTACAATTTTTTTATTGAATTGAGAGAGAGAGAGAGTTAAACTTCATTTGAATTTAAGATGAGAATCTTTTTCATGAACATTCAATAAAATATTCAAGACAATTTTTGAAAGAAATCTTCTATACCAATGCAAAGCTTGATTGAAATTCAAATGTTGTTCGATCAGAAGCAGAGAGTTGTATTTCAAACTTTATGCCAATACTGCAGTCAATGAAGACTCATTTTGGTGGTACGAACTTTTTAGGGTACGTAATTCATCAGTTGTGACCCACAGCAGAGTGGTTTGTTTGTAAGTGCATTTATAACGGTGTAATGGTCAACTTACCTGGCACTCATATTGTAGTGACTGGCTTCGAATTCTAGCATATCACATGCATGTGGATCTGATGAGCATTAGCGGATCTAGACAACTTTGACGGGAACCAAAAATTTTAAAATAGTTCAAACTTTGACAATCGTTTTTAAAAAAATGACTTTTATTAAAAACACTGCCCCAATGAATTTAGTCAAATAAACACATGGATCATAGTAGCCCAAATTTTACATATGCAAAAAAAATACAATTTTCTCATCTTGGTTCCGGATATTGTATAAACATTAGTAGATTAATAGACATATAGGAGCAAATTCATCTATAAAAATGTAAAACACTCTTAAGCTTCGTTCAGCTAACTTAGTAGTTTTTGAAAAAGAACTGTGCAATTATATTCAATTAACAACATGTTTTCTCATATTTTATATTTAATTTTCTGTAATTTTATAATTAAATAATTTATTTTAAATTTGATCAGATAAAAAATTGTTTAAGATGGATGCCAGTAGGGAGTTCAGCCTGGATGTCTACGGCAAGTTCCTTGAACTTCAAACAGCGGATATCGCCGCTGTGTCACCCCCTGCTCTTTTAATCTCACTGGCCATGATCTACATGGGGGCCGAGGGTAAAACCCTCGTCATTTCATTCGTCATTCGCATGTCATTTCAAATGTCATTTTGGTGGAATTTTCTAATCAAAAATTGTTAAACTATTATGGATGTTTCAATTTATTTACGATTGCAAATTTTTAAGCTGTTAAACCATTAAAAATGTAACAAGAGGAATCAAATACGTGAAGATTCATTGTTTTTTAGAAAAACATTGTTGCGTGAAATTTATTACAAATTTGTGCAATAAGCTGAAAGAATATTTCAATATAATCTTGATTTTATATAAGTTTGTTTTTGCCGAGTCGTTCAGAGAGAAATATTTTGCACCCCTCAAACATTGCAGTTTCCTGAAAGTCATTTCGTTTGAAAGTCACCACACAAAGTCTAACAATAATTTCTAAACATTTGTGGGTGCTTACTAAATTTCAAAGATTATTTATTAATTTAAGAGTTTTTGCAATTAAAAAAAAATATAAAAAGCGGGAGAACTATAACCCAATTTATTAGCCCTGTTAGGCATCACACTTGAAAAACTCATTGCCAACGCAGCAGATCTGCTAATAAATTGTTACAATTTTTGGATTCAGCGCAAATGGATATGCACTTTGATCTCTTGTTATCTTACAGGCTATAAAATTCTGATTTAATCAATCAATCAATCAGTCAATCAATCAATCAATTTTTTTAGTAAAACGCTATTTCCGCGATGCTCAACGGCACTCCTTAGTGAATTTTGCAAAAAGATGGAGTCTTGAGATTCGCTCTGAACCCCGTAAGTGATGAAGAACTAGTCAAAAAAGAAGTTAGAAAGTTCCAGAGAAAATGGGCCAAAAAAGAGTATCTAACACAAGTTATGAAGAAGTGGGTACAAGAAGACGATACTAAACCTGGGCGTTTGGGTTCAATTAGTATATCTGATAAGTACTTAGGAAATAATTTAGATTGAGACTTGTACATAATTGTGCAAATTTTAAAAATTATTCTATATTTTATAGGTAGCCAGTTCAAGAGAACAAGATATGGAGATATATATGAAGAAAAAGGGGCACGAGAAAGTAGACGAATAGCAGAGTTAAAAGCTTTATTTAAACAATAGAGTGTAGACTCAGGAAGACCATAATAGATGGAGTTACAATAATCAATCCTAAACAAAACTAAAGAAGTAATAAGAAAGAGAAAAATAGGATCGTCAAGATAAAAATTTTGTTAAGTTTAATCAAATGTTCAGATGGAATTATTAATTTTAACGTTCATTTTATAACAATAAAACAATTATTTAGTAATTTATTAGTTAAACTTTTAATTAAGGGCAAGGAAAATTTTGTAAGATTACCTAAACTAGCAATATTTTAACAGGCGATGCAAAGGACGAGATAAAAACCTGCATGAAACTCTCTGGCAAGTCTGATGATGAAATGGATGAGTATCTGGAGTATTTGGAAAAGACGCTTGGAACAAAAAATAGGTATGTTTCATTGATGGCGACCAGCTATCTTTACAGCGATGCAGAATCTCCCTTGCTAGACTTCTCTC
>NW_008705255.1:363783-365619 GCF_000326865.2 Helobdella robusta
GAAGCAATTATATTTAATTTTTAACTCTTTATTTAACTCATTTAGGAGTAAAAAATAATATTCTGAATAATTTGATTCAGATTACAATTTAAAACAAACACATACTTTTTTTATTATAAGGTCTGACTCAAATGGTTGCAGAAAACAAATAAACAAAAAAGTTCAATTGAGGACAAGCAGCAAGACGCAAGACACCATCCCAGCAGGAACTTTAGACAAGGACACTAAAATCCTTCTTCTTGATACTTTTTCTTTCTCTGCCAGATGGATGTACAATTTTTCTGCTCTGGAGATTATAGAAGCTCCATTTTATGTTAAAATTACAGAAAAAGTTCAAACTGAATATATGACTGGAATCTTGAAGTTGCGGTATCAAAAAAATGAGAAGTTAAATGTCTACATTGTTGAACTTCCTTACATGGAATCCTACGAACTCATTCTTTTGCTCCCAATAGATAACGATTACCAATTGACTGCACTTAAGAAATTGGATAAAAATGCTCTGATGAATTTGGATGAAAAATTAGAAAAACTGAACGTTAAGCTGAAACTGCCGAAGTTCAAATTGGATGCTCATGTCGATATGAAAAAAATTCTGGAAAAATTGAATATTATAAAACTATTCGACAGTAAAACATGTGATTTGGCCAAACTATCAAGTTCACAAACACATGTCAGTGCATTTTTTCAACGGACTCCATTTTCAATGGAACAGGAAGGAAGCAATGCGGATGAACTGGAGGCAGTTGATTCTTACAATGATAATCCGCCTCAAATTACTGATGACTACGTAATTTTTTTTGCAAATCGTCCATTTGTCTTTCTATTAAGAGAGGTTAAAACTAGGAATATCATTCTCATGGGAAAATTTATGAAACCAAATGATGTCTTGTAGATGCTACAAACAAAGCCGTTGAGATGTTAAAAAAACATTCATGTAAGAAACATTCATGACAAACAATTTTTAATTTCTTGTTATTTGTAGTTAATTTAGAAACTTATTTTCAATCTACTGAGAAAACATTTTTTAGTTTTGAGAAAACTATTTTTTAAAATTATATAATAATATTATTGTGGTTGGTAAATGGTAAAAGCAGTTGCGAATTTAGGGATTCCAGAATCTCCGTAGCATCTTTGGATTCTAGCATCAGAGATTCCAGCATGGAATACACACGCCCTACCAGACCATGAAAGAAGAAATTATTGAAAGCTCTGTGTAGAAAAACTTTATCAACTTTAAATTCAACAAATTATTCCCTATTCTAACAAAACGGGAGTTAGCAAAGAATGGTCACCAAACTAGAATTTTGAAAATTATTTCCAACCTCAAACTTCCGGATATTGGATCTGTGACTAGGTGGAAGTCTCAAATACGTTCATCGTCCTTGTATAAATATTTTTTAAAAGGATGTTTTGTCTCGTTGCATGTTTTATTTAAGTGTTTAAAAGTCGACATGGTGTCGACATGTCAACTTGTCTCGAATTTAAATTTTTATAGAAGGAAGGTGGTTATAGAGCAAAAAATTTTAAATTTACCAAAAACATGTTATATCAATTGATAGAAGTATTTTTTGTAAAAGTTAAACATTTTCTGAAAGTATTATTCACGTAGTTTCAATGAATCAGTAATTGAGTATGTAAGCGCAAGCGTGTATGTGTGTGTGTTTTGTTGTGTCTGTGTGTGTGCGTGCGTGTGTGTGTGTTTTGTTGTGTCTGTGTGTGTGTTTTGTTGTGTCTGTGTGTGTTTTGTTGTGTCTGTGTGCGTGGGTGTGTGTGTTTTGTTGTGTCTGTGTGTGTGTGTGCGTGTGTGTTTTGTTGTGTCTGTGTGTGTTTTGT
>NW_008705255.1:369425-392514 GCF_000326865.2 Helobdella robusta
GATATGATGGTGATGGTGATGATGATGGGGATGATGGTGGTGATGATGATGACGGTGATGATGATGATGATGGTGGTGATGATGACGATGATGATGGTGAAGGTTATAACTAAGGCGGCCAGGTTATTATCTTTATGAGATGTTTGCATCATCATTTTTAAATGTATAATTGTAACGACAAAATAAATTGGAAAAAATTTAAAAGTAGCAGCAGCAGCAGTAGTAGTAATAGTAGTAGTAGTAGTAGTAGTAGTAGTAGAAGAAGAAGAATAAAAAGAAGAAGAAATAGTAGTAGCAGTAGTAGAAGTAGTATTAGCAGTAGAGTTAGAATGTTGAGAGTAGTAACAAGAATAGTAATAATAGTAGTAGAAGCAGCAGCAGACGTAACGTCTGTAGCAGCAAAAGAATTAATTGTAATAAAAAAAAACGTGTTACCTATTATTCTTCTTAATAATATTATTCATAATATTTTTCCATTTCTTAATCGTTTGTTTGTATTCTGTGGAAATGACTTTCTTGGATAACAAAGGAAAAATTTTCTCGTAAACGCTTCGTAAATTTTTCCCTATTTCATTCCACCAATATTCAGCATCGTCGTCGTCGTCGTCTTCATCTTTGTTTTAGTCATCATCATTATCGCCTCCATCCATTTTCAATACCATCCTCATCTATCAAAGCTATCATAGTAAAATTAGTTGTATTAGTACTAGTAGTAGTAGTAGGTAGTAGTAGCAGTAGTAGTAGAAGTAGTAGTTGTGTAGTAGTAATAGCAGTAGTAATAGTAGTAGTAGTAGTTGTTGTTGTTGTTGTTGCAGCAGTAACAGTAGTAGTAGTAGTAGTAGTAGTAGTAGTAGTAGTAGTAGTAATAGCAGTAGTAATAGCAGTAGTAATAGTAGTAGTAGTAGTAGTAGTAGTTGTTGTTGTTGCAGCAGTAACAGTAGTAGTAGTAGTAGTAGTAGCAGCAGTAGTAGTAATTGTAGCAGCAGTAGTAGTAGTAGCAGCAGCAATAGTAGTAGTAGTGCGATTGCTAACTAAGTTATTTGATGTTGATATGTCGAAATAATGTGTGCTGTTTATATGGAAGTGAATGTAATAATTGAAATATTTCTAGATAAGTCGGAATGGGGATAGGCAAAGAAATAAACCAAATTTTCGTCTGATCTCTTCTTGATAAGTGTTTTGAATTACTATTCACTTTGCTTTCTCTCTTTCTCGCTTTCTTTTCTTTTTGTTTTTTCTTTCAATTTCTACCTCTCTCTCTCTCTTTCTCTCTGTTTCTTTCTTTTTCTTTCTCTCTTTCTCTCTCTCTCATTCTTTCTCTCTCTCTTACTTCTTCCAAATATCAGTCCTAACACATTAAGTTATCAGCCCGTTTACCTTACATAATACGAATTATGATCAGCATATTCATCTGAAGAATCTTTCACTCATTTCATCTTTCTAGTTTAATTTGTGTGTATGCGTGTGTGCGCCTGTGTGTGCGCCTGAATGTACATGTGTGTGTGTGAATACGTGCTTGTATGTACGTGTATATGTGCGTGTGTTGTGTGTGTGTGTGGGGGGGGGATGTGTGGAAACCTAATCGGAAGATTAAATAAGATAATAATGAAAGGGCGAAATTATGACGAAACTTCCAGAGAAAAATATGAAGTAAAAAAAATTTTTTCTTTCCTTCTTTCGATTCGTGCTAGCAGGATTGCTTCAATTAATCATCATTCGTGATCATCATCTTTTCCAGAATTGTCATAACCATAATCAGACTTTTTATAATTATCATCATCATCATCATCGTTATTATCATCATCGTTATCATCATCGTTATCATCATCATCGTTATCATCATCATCATCATCATTGTTATAATCATCAGCATCGTTATCATCATCATCATCATCCTCACATCGTCGTCATCATCATCATCATCGTTATCATCATCATCTTCATCATCATATCATCATCATCTTCACCAAAATCGCTGGAAAAATCACCATGATCATTATCCCGATCCTCTACTACGTCATCATTATCATTACCTCATTATTAAAATTATCACCAGTGTCATCATTTTTGCCAACATGTTTTGAACCACTGGTGAATAGTATAGATCGCTCGCACTTACCCTACATGTTTGTCTACGTGTTGGATGAGTTTGATGGCGTATTATTAAACAATTTAATACACGATTCGAAAGGATTCTGTATGCAGTCGAACTCACTAGAAGTGGCATCGGGTCGTTTTCTTCATCGTTTCGCCACTCTTTCATTTATGAAACACTTATTTCATTCAATTTAATTTATTTCTTAATAATTTAATTTAATTTATTTATTTATTTGATGTCACATCAGTAATGTTCCTACTTGAAGTTGCTGTCAGATAAACTCAATGAAATTTATTGTCATTGTATTTGCTATATTTAAGAAAGGAGTTTTAAGAAAACCTAGCATTGAAAGGTTCAATGAACTTGTCAAAGTGACATGATTCGTTTTTTTATTTTTTGAAAATCTCAGAAAATGTTCTTAGAAACTCGATGGAGTTGTTAAAGTTGTATTACATATGTTCGAGCTCATGTACAAGCAGTGTTCTTACTCAGAATTCTCATTCAATCTACCAGTGAACGATCCAAAGTCTAATGAATATTCCTTAACATTATAAACCTACAACATTAAGTTATGCTGGTTTCTACACTTATGAAGGAGTTTTTGGAGGGCCAAAAGAGACAAAAGTGTTCTTTACATTCGTGGTCGAGAAATTAGAAATTAGAAAAATAGAAATCATTTTTTGAAGCAGAGTTAATAGAGAAAATGGTTCTTAAAAACAGGATATTTTAAGTTTTTCAAAAGTTTACACTGAAGATATTGAAACGTGGTTATTGAGAAATTAATTCAGGAAGTTTACAAAGAAAGTTATTAATCCGAGATAACTGAGAATAATAGATATTTGTGACGATTTTTTTTAGTCACAATTTGGAAAGAATAGTAAAAAATATTTTATAATAATGTTAAAAGACCGTTGGCAGATCTGGTCCCATTAGAATATACTGCAATTACTAACGAAGCATACAGTGACATAATATTTAAACACTCGCATTAAAACGTGAGCCAGTAAAAGTTTTCAATTATTCATTCAACTTTTATGAAAAAAATTGTTTGACATCACAGGGGTATTATTACCTTTTCACTTCAACAATTTTAGTTTCATATCAGCATTCTGTAAACTAAACTAAAAGATTTTTCAATTTAGACGGAATGATTATAAGAGAATCAGTGTTGGAGTTCAGCTTTGACGTGTACAGAAATGTAGCAAGGGACATACCTGACAACAACATCCTGTTCTCGCCTATAGGACTTTTTTTTTTGGCAGTGCTTCATCTTGCAGCTGATGGTAGGTGTTTTTTGGTTACACTTCGAATAATGTCGTTTCGTGACTTTTATTTCATTGTATATGCTGAATTATTTTTGTAAACTTAGAAAATCTTTAGTAACGCCGTTCAATTAAATTGAAATGAAAAAAAATTCATGAAAAAGTCGAACTTCTCTGAAATATAAACACTCAGAATTGTTTTTTTTTTTTTGTTGTTTTTTCTGAAGCAATTTGTTTGAAAATATGTAAAAAAAAATACATTTTTTACAAATAGTGCCAATTTTTTAGATTTATTTTGTAATGATTAGTCATATAACAATACCTCAAAAATTGATAGAAACGCCGCAAAAAGAAGAAAAATATAACTTTTTTTAACAGGCGACACCAAGAACGAGTTAGAAGCCGGTCTGAGGTTCGGCAGATTGAGTGAGACAGAGATTCACGAACACTTCAAAAAGCTGATGAATTATTACGTAACGAAAGCTGAAAACGTCAGTCTGGTTATGGCGAACTTGCTGTATGTTAATACTGACGACCATCTTTCGAAGTCTTTTATTGATAAACTAGGCTTGTACAACTACCGCCAACAACTCCACACTTGCAACTTCCTGTTAGTTAAATTACACTTCTTCAAAATTTGAGTAAAATCTATCGTACACAGAGTAGAAGATGTGGGGCCCTAGAGCATTGAAAGAACGAGGAACGCCAGATTATTTTAATTATTTTTACACGATTTTTACAATTTTATTAAGAATTGGTTATTCCACATTTTTACGATGTTTCCCCGTTGAGATGAGCGTTTTAAATTAAAGTAATGTCAGCCTGGTGGCCTCTAGTGGAAGGTCGCCTGCTGCTGTTTCGCAGTAACCGAGTTCAAATATGATAAGAAGATTCATGCCCGCCCATCACATGCTTCGTGTGTGATGCGTCGTTTAGCATGTATTTATATACGATGTTTGTGACGTGCTGGAAGAGTGCAATTGACCTTTAACCTTTTTTAACCTTTAAGGTCCGTGTGAACACGAAACATTTTTGTGTAGACTAATCGTGACATTTTTTGGTGAGGCCCTATTTTGTGGAGACTCCGAGAGAGTAGCCCCCCATTTACCCCTTCAATGGAACCTGAACCTGACCTTACCGCAATGTACGCGTGCAAATGAATAATAATTATTTCTAAGTTTTTGATAGGGACATATTTTGAAAATATTGTTTGAAATGGAATAAATTTAAATTAAAAAAATGTTTGCTTCTTTACTTGTCTTTACGTAAAATCTTTCATCTATACTTTTCTTTTCGAAGTTTAAAAGCAAATTTTCTAATAAAACCCCTGTTGAATAATGTTGATACTGCTTCATGCATTGTTCGTAACTTTTGATCGCAACCTGAATTCATTCTCACTTTCTTAGATCCTACGCGGAGACTTGCAGAAGAACTATTAATGAAGAAGTGGAAAGACTAACAAACAACAAAATAATATACTCCATCCCACCGAACACTTTGGACTCTCACACCAAAATAATTCTCGTTAATGCAGTTTCCTTCATTGCAACATTGTTGGTGGACGCAAAATTGACTGAAAAGAGTATGTTTTACATCAACAAAGCCCTCTCAGTTGAAACTGAATTTATGGGCGGTAAATTTATAGGTGATTATCAAGTAAGCACCTATTTAGAAAGTCACATCTTGAAGATTCCGTACGAGAATAAGTATCATTTTATCATTATCCTCCCCATTAACTTCTGCAAGTCTTCTTTAGACTCGATTGAACAAAAATTAACCAAAGATCATCTACTGAGCTGGAAAAACAGTTGGACCAGAAGATCGGTTGAACTTCATCTGCCAGTTTTAGGGTTTGATTCCAGCATTAACATCAAACAAGTTCTGATGAATTTGAATATAAAGAGTATTTTTGATGCTAACAAAAATGGGCTGTCAAGAATGTCAACAGTAAGAGATCTGTACGTTAGAGATATTTTTCAGAAGACGCACATCTCCATGAAGAATGAGAAAAGAATCGAGACGGCGCCAGTCACCTATGGTATAATGTTGCTTTCTAAGATGACCCAAGTGAGTAAGTTGAGTTTAGTCGCCAATCATCCATTCCTTTTCTTCATCCGTGACGACAAAACTGAAACCATCCTCTTCATAGGCAGATTCTCGAAACCATATAAAGTTTCCCTGGTCAAAACTGACGAGGCGCTTTGTCAATTCGGCGAACAGTTTTCTTGAAGTTATCTCAATTTATCTAGCACTAGCAAAACGTTATTTTATTCAAGCATTTTCAAATTACATTGGTTCTGGTATTTTATTTATTAATTTACTCAACGCGTTGAGCATTTGTTTAAAATATGAAATCTCTTATGTTTGAACAATCTTGTTTGAAAAACTTATATATATTTGTTCAAAACAAATTTTGCACACACACACACATACTACCAGACATTCACAACTTACATCATCATCATTTTGGTAAAAAGATAGGTTACAAATGAATACATATGAGCATCAACAATGACATTCTTTTCAATTAAAACATGTTAACACTTTTTAAATTCAAATTTTTATAAAAAGAATATTATTTGTGAATTAATTTTTAATAAATTTGCTGTAATTTGCTGTAATAATTGTATAAAAAAGTTTAAAATCGAAAATATAGGATCCGATGAACTTTTAAATATTGAGGTTAACATAGATCAATTCAATAATTTGATATTTCGCCAAACATTGAATATTAAATCAAAAAGAAAGAAGCCCAGTTCATTTTTGATAATTTTAGCACAGATGTTTCTGACGCTATTGATGCTGGTAACATATCATTGCTGGCACTTCTCGATGTGATTGCTGCTTTCGACACAATTGACCACCAGATTTTATTGAAGCGTCTTTCTACTCCATTTGGCATTGGCGGAGATGTTTTCAGACTGTTCCAGTCCTACCTAACCTGCAGGTCTCAGGTTGCCAAAGTTGATGAGAGTGGTCTGAGCACGGCTTTTACAGAATTGATCAGCGGTGTAACACAGGGCAAAGTGCTTGGTCTTCTGTCTGGTCTTAGCTGCCACCTATGCGCCGATGATATTCAACATTACAGATTTGTAATACCTGACTCATCACCTCAAGTTTCCTCTCGATTGCAGTGGACTTGGTTGGTCGCTGGATGTCATCTAAAATGCTTAAACTCAGCGTGAAGGAAACTCAGTATTTGTGGTTGGAGATACCGCATTTGCCTCAGTCATATAATTTCATTTCATTTTCAAAGTTTATTCATAATCAACAACATATCAAGTAAGTGAATAAAAGTTATGAAGTTGAATATGCGGAGACCGAATAAGACTGCATGTAGATGTATGAAGAATAGTTAATGAAATTCATATTAACTATTCATATGTCTCTATTTGTAAGGAAAATGACTGACGCAAAAGGATAATTGAAGATGAATAAATAAATATTTGTGTTATGCATATATAAGCATATAAATATATAAATGTTCGTTTAGAACATATATAAACATAAAGACCATTCATCCGCTTCATTTGTTCTCACGTATTCATAATATAGTAATTAGGTGGTGGAGTCGAGATCCAGTGTCAATAAAAAAGCACGGAATTTTGACTTGAAATGTTGTAAGTTTATGATGGCTCTTAAAAGGGGAGGTACAGGTTTTGTCTACAGAATGACTACAAAATCCAGTAGCGAATCTTGGAGTCATACTGGATTTTCATCTTTCATTTAAAAAACTTATTAGTCAACTTTGCTAGCGATGTTTTTACCAACTCCACAGAATCAATCAAGATCAATCAGACGTTTTTTGACAGTTGGGTCAACAAGAGCACTCGTTTGTAGTTTTATCTGTAGAAGAATTGACTACTGCAATGAAATTATGTTTGGTGTCAACTCATCCCTTCGTGATGGTTTGTAGTCTGTACTGAAGGCCATGAGACTTGTTGTGGTTGTTTGAAATTCGGTTCACTATCATCATACATCAGGGATGATCAACACTGGCTCAGCATTCCAGATAGAATATAGCTTTCATACTAACTCTTCTAGTCAGAGATTGTCTTGCTGGTGACGCACCAACTTATTTAAAAAAACAACTACAATTAGTTTCAAAAATTGCAAATCGGAATCCACTGAAATCCTCCGATAATGTCGATCTTATGCTTTCTAAATTCTATTTGTTTTGTTTTGGAAAGCAAAGATTTTCCTTTTCATCCACAGAAATCTGGAACTCACCAGCTGTTGATTTTAAAAAATTCAACAACATGAGCCAACATTTTTTTAAGAAACGTTTGAAACATCATTTGTTTTGACATTCTCGAGTGAAGCTAGAGTTCCAGAAGTTATTCAATAGGGGCGCTCCACAAATCCTTTGATACAGATAAAACAGAAACAAACCAACCAATATATATACATACATACAAACATACATACATACATGCATACATACATACATACAAACAAACAAACAAACAAACAAACAAACAAACAAACAAACAAACATACATACATACATACATACATACATACATACATAAATACATACCTACTATAAAACAAACAAAACATATATAATATGTATACTATATCATTATAAGCAATAAACAATTATAGAATTGTTCAGATCTGTTATATATATGGTGATGATCATTTTATAGTTTTATACTTGTTAAATGTTAATTTGAACTGTTAGAATGCGGCCAATATATTGTGGATGATTTTGTATGCATGCTTGTATGTACGACATGTGTGTGTGTGTTTGTGTGTGTGTTTGTGCGTGTGTGTATCTATATAATCTATATATATAATTCTCAAAACATTCGATCACACACAGGCAAACATAAAAACGTACATACAACGTGCCACTGAATGTTACAACAGTTGATTTTGTTTTATTTTCATCCTAAATTTTCGTGTTAACCACTGTGAAATAAATAATGGCTCTCAATCATCGGTTGTTGTAACTTTGTTGAATTGTAAAAAAATTTTTGTTTTTGGAGAATGCTTAATTAAATAAAACTTCAGGTAAATATATATTTAAATGCATTCAGTTCAACAAGCTCACTCGTAGTACTGGTAGATTTTTTTCTGATTTTTAAGAAAAATTTACGAAAAAAAATAATTTAACTTGTAGAGTAGAACATTTTCGAGTTGTTTTTACATTACTATTAATTAGTTTTTCATTTTTTCAAACATACAAACGTGTTTTATTAATAAAATAGAAAAAAATATACATTCATACAAAGCAAAAAAAAAACAAATTATTTTTTGTCTTGGAGTTGGGATAGAAATTTCTGGAAAAGCTTGCAACAGCAACCGTCCTTAGAAAAAGGTTTGCAGATCTTAAACTAACAAACACATATTCTTTTTAATGTTTATCCTTTTTAAATAATCATTCTTAATCGATCTTAATCACTCTTAACTATCCTTACTCTTAATCCATGAATATAAATTCCGTAAGATCATAATAAAATATGATTTTTTCATGGACAATGAATGATCAGTTAGATTTTCATTTATCTGCCGTAAGTTGCAAAACGAATCTATTTACAATTTTACATTCAATTACCCATCACGAAAATATAAAATTTTAAATAGAAGGTTCCTTTTTGTTATTATAACAAAAGTACCTATAAAAACACACACACACACATACAAACACACATACACACGCATACAAACAGAAACACACATATATACATATACAGAGCTGCACAATAGCTAACCGTTAGCCTGGCTGGTACCGCCAGTCCATTACAAACATATTTCTCCCTTGCACGCACATGCAATGTGGATGCTTATTTGCCTGTATATACATGTACTGTGTGTCTGTCGTTGAAACCGATGACGAATACTCGTTTTGTGTGTAAAATTGACCAAAAATTTGACATGATAAGCGAAGAAATACATCGCCAGCGGCCATGCTACCACATATTTTCGTCCTCCCTCCGTAAAAATTTTAGTTACCCTCTCGTGAAAATTTAAACATTTTCAAATTTTGGGCCTTCCTTCGTCAAAGTCGCTGTGAATCCACAAGAGGGAAATGTAATAATCTAAAAAATGACACACATGTATACATTTTTTCTAACTTATTATGATATATCTAATATAGATCTGATTCATAATGATACAAACATTAACATACATTTACATACATACATACGTTTTGTTCTCTTTCTTTAGTGAGAAAAATCGAAAAAACGAATTACTAACGTACTAAACGCCAAACATTCAATAGAATTTATAGAATATTGTAAAAATACATACATACTTATACATAACAAACGATTTAAATGTTTTTTCACATATAAATTATAATATATATATATATATATATATATATATATATATATATATATATATATATATATATATATATGACTTGATAGGAGTGAACAAAATAAATATCTCTACCGGTGGGTTCAAATGAGAACATGTTATTCTCTGTGTTGTTATGTTATGTTGGATGTATGTTTGTGTGTGTGTGCGTGTGTGTGTGTGTGAGTGTATGTGTGTGTAAATGTAGTAAATGAATGTATTTTAAGTAGAAATATACACATCTATGTATATGCATATTTATATTACCTATATATCATACGACTACACATTTGAGATATACATATCTCTCTATTTCTCTCTTCCTTTCTCTTTCTTTCTCTGCCTCTCTCTTTCTCTAGCAGAAAAATGAAAATTAGAAAAGTAGAAAAAAATATATATATATATAAGTACACGTACAAGTGATACGGTACATTTGTGATGTTTTTACTTAGCTGCATAATTGGGTAGGTAGGTAGGTAGGTTTCTGTATTCGTGGCCTGATTTAAATACAAAGCTAAGTCGAGGAAAAAAGGAAAGAAAATGAGAAAAAAAGAGTGGAGAGAGATTGTGAAAGTGGAAGAGAGGGAAAGAGAATGCAGATGGACATGATAAATGAAAAATCGGAAATTTTTTTTCCAAAGTGCTTGTTTTGCAGTTGTGTCATAAACTTTCGTTAGTATTGTTTCGACGTTTCGTTTAATTAGTTGAGATGCTTACTTTTCGTGTTTGTGTTGCTAGTATTGTTCAGTTTACTAATTACTAACTATAAACTATTTTTTTGACTTAATTGTTTGTTTGAATAGATTGAATGCTTAATTAAAAAAAAGAATTAACATAATGTTGATAAAATAGTTAAACCAAACAAACCATCAACAAACTGAAACTTCTTTTCCATTCCTCCCCCTTTCTCTCTCTCTCTCCCTCTCTCTCTCTCTCTCTCTCTTTTTCTCTCTTTCTCTCTCTGTCCTCTCTGTCTCTATTTCTATCATGCACAACACACATATGTACACATACATACCAACAACAACTGGAGGAATCTATTGCCATCCTTCCAAAATTTTTTAAATAACAATACTGTAATGTTAAACGCCAAAATGAAGGACTAGAGTCAACTGCTTCAATAAACCAATTTGATTGATTTGAGATTTAGTTAGTTTTTGTAAAAAAAAAACCTTTATAAATTATGAAAATAGGAAAAAAATGAATTAAGCAGAAAAAAAGTTAGGACACCAACGTAAAAACATTTTTGCACCACCCCAGGGCTCCCCAAAATTTTTGGTGGGGCCCCTTTCAACCTACAAAAAGTCCTACGTAATCAAACTAAGTTGAAAATTTTTCCACAGAATATGACACATACACAAACACACACATTTCAGTATTTTGAAGATGTTGTGTGTGTGTGTGTATATTGTGTGTGTGTGCGTGTGTGGTGTGTGTGTTTGAAATGTTTAGCTATATGCCTCCAATATGTATACATATTTTAATTTAATTATCCAAAATTGTTCGGTTAGACTTTAAAATTAGTTACGACTGAGTTTTATTGGCAGTTTATATTTCTGGTTCATTATAATTAAATTAGCAATCTAAATAAGGTAACTGAATACGTCACCCCATCCTGCTTGTTTTAATTTGAAAAATTTAGGATCGCTAATGTTTAAAGATAGGTGAGGAATGTGTCTGTAGCGTATGTTTGTGTGTGTGTGTCTGTGTTTCTGTCTGTGTTTGTGTGTCTGTCTGTGTTTGTCTGTCTGTCTGTGTTTGTGTGTCTGTCTGTGTGCGCGTGTGTGTGCGTGCGTGCGTGTTTAAAATGTTCAGCTGTGTACCTCCGATATACTTTCTTTGTTTTTTTGGTTAAATAGCCCAATCACTCGGTTTCTCTGATATCTTCTATGTAGATCTAGTGATCTATATATCTGCTTATTCCCGAATCAAATTTTTGGCATTTTTTTATCTTCACCGAAAAAATTCCACAAACATGAAATGAAAATAAGTAAATAGAACCACACGCACACAGATACACACGCACACAGACACACACAATAACATGTTTTTAATTGTATTAGGTTACTTAAGTTCTTAAGTTCTCTTCCTCTTTACTTTCGATTTCTTTCATACAAATAACATTCTAAAAGTTCTTGTTAAGATAAAAACATTGTGATTTACGCACACACAATCCCCACACACACACACACACACGCAAACACACACGCAAACACACATATCTATGTATGTGTATATACGTACTTCGTGTGCGTGTGTCTATTTAAAAATATATTGCAAATGAAGGAGTTTTTTTTAAATGAGTCTATTTATATTTATTACAAATTTATTTATTTATTTAACATACTTTTTAATATTTAATGAAGGAAATGGTATAAAAATTTCTATTGGCATGCTTCATATTTTCAAAACGGTCTTCAACTATCTTACTCTCTTTCCCTCTCTTCTTATTTCTTTCTTTTTCTTTCTTTCTCTCTTGTTTTCCTCTCGCTTTCTCTCCTGTTTTTCTCTCTCTCCGTCTTTTCTTTTTAAATTTTTTTTTCTCTCTTTCTCTCTGATTTTTTTCCTGTTTTTTTTTCTCTCACTCTTCATTTTTTACATTTTTTTATTTCTCTCTCTCCATTTTTATCTCTCTCTCTCTTTCTCTCTCATTTGTTACATTTATTTTTCTCTCTCTTGCTTTTTTCCTCTTTCTCACTCTCTTTCTCTCTTTCTCTTTGTTTCTCTTTCTCACACACATTTTTTCTCACACGCATTTCCTCTCCAATCTAATTTTAATGTTTCTTCCCACATCTCTGTTTTCATTTTTTTAAACATTTCTAAAAGTTCAACAACCTACCTTAGTTTGTTTATCCTTCGAATGAAATAAAAATCCACTCGTGAATATTCAATGTAAATAATATTGTTATGTGTCGATGTGTACTGAAAAGCAGACAGCTAAGTTAGCTTGATTACCAATACGATCTGTTTAAACACAACATTTTCAGCCACGATAATGTTTCATGTATGTAAAGCGTTTCAAGTGTTTTGTCAATATTTGCCATTAGCTGAAATAAAAATAAATTCTTAATTACGGTTAGCAGCAGTATGTGCTGATGCTGTTACTAATTCTATTTTTTATAATTTTTTTTAGTTCTCAAATATTAACACACACACACAAACAAACAAACAAGCACACATACACACAAACAAACACACACACACAAACAAACAAACAAAAACAAACTTCACACGCTTAACACACAATAGGCCGGGGATCTCCTTGCATTCGATACCGGTCAATGCAATAGTGAAGCCAGGCGCTTTAAACGTTAAGCTATACCGCCACTTTAGCGACTAACAACAGACCGTCAGCAGTGTTAACAATTTAATCAAAAAAAAACAATAGAAATAATAATAACAATAATATTAATAAGAAGAAAAAAATAAAAAAAATGAGAAATAAAAAGCTCAACAGCAAGAACGACAGCTATAAAAAGCATCGCGTGAACGCATTGAACTTGAATGTATGTATGTATGTGTGTATGTATGTATGAGTGTATGTATGTATGTTTGTTTGTTTGTATATTTGTTTGTTTGTATGCGCGCGTGTGTGTGTATGTATGTGCGCTTGTGTATATGTATGTTTGTATGTGTGTATGTAAGTGCGTGTGTGGTGTGTGAGTGCGTGTGTGTGTGTGCGTGTGATGTATGTATGTTTGCATGTAGGTAGATGCATATGTATGTGTCTGACAGTAAAATCAATAATTTTTGCCTCTGTGTTTTTTTTCATTTTTTTTTTGTTTGTTTGCTGTTATCAATCTTGGTGTGTTGTTTGTGTGTGGTTTTGTTGTTGCATGTGTGATCTATTTTTATATATAACCATTTTTTTTAATATTACTTTTTATTTTTTATGTAATTTTTCTTTCGAAGAGTTTTCTAAACTTCCGTGTCGTATGGCTTCCATTTTTAATTAATTTTAAACAAATAAATTTCTTTTATATTCCTAGTATAATTTACTGAATTAAATCAAGAAAAAATCATTTTAATTGCTATGGGAATATTATTTAATTATGTAATCAATTAATTTCCTATGCGCGACGTAATCAGTTGAATGAACACAATCTAGTTAGTGATAATGCAGATTTTTTGGAAGGAAAAAAATGTCTAAATATCTAAACAGGAGAATTACATTAGGCGCCATGGAGCCGATACTTTAGAACCTATTTGCATTTAAACAAACTACACCGTGAATGTCAAACGCTGACAAACAAGCAAACATAAGAGCCAATTCTTATATATACACACATACATACATACACACACACATACATACATAAGTACATGCATACATACATACATACATACATACATACATACATACATACATACATACATACATACATACATACATACATACATACATACATACATACATACATACATACATACATACATACATACATACATACATACATACATACATACATACATACATACATACATACATACATGCATGCATGCATGCATGCATACATACATACATACATACATACATACATACATACATACATCCATACCTACATACATACATACATACAAACAAACAAACATCCATACCTACGCACATACATACAAACATGCATACACGCATTGTATTTATAACAAATGCAAAACATTGATACAATATTGTATGTGTACAATATACGAAAGATATATACCACATCGCTTGCATACAAAAATACAAACACAACATTGTATATTTCAAAAATACAAAGGTACATTGTCAGAAGTTTTGTCATCAATGTGTCTATACAATCATTATACATAATAATAGGCTTAATAGCTTATGGTACTTTTAAAGTCAATGGAATTCATTGTTCAAGAAAAATTTTTCGAAATTTTTTTTTATAAAAATTTAATAATGTGAGAAATGACTTTGATGATTTTTCAACAAAATATTTAATTAAAATCTCATTATATTAAAATTAATAGAATAATTAGTTTGATTTCATCATAAATTTGTTCTTTATTAATATAGCGTTACATTTCTAAGTTGAGCTTTTAACTACCATCTTCAATGGCGTTATCCAATTTTTGTTTCAGCATGGTTAATTTTACGCTATAATAAGATACCACATTAGCATAAAAATATTCTGAATTTACTCGTTTAACCACAAATCAGCAAACCATTAATGTTTGACACTTGTTTTAAGGGTTATCATGTTTTCAATGTTTGGCGTTAATGTTCCTATCGCAATCCACATTGTTTGAGCATTAACACAAATAATATATTAATATCTCCATCATCATAATCATCATCACCAACGTCATCATCATCATCATCATCTCCATCACTCGAATCATCGCATTTCTCATCATCTCCATCACCATCTTCATCACCATCACTCGAATTATCGCATTTCTCCTCATCGACCTCATTAACCTAAATGACTGAAACCCAAATTCAGGAGTGACAGGATGGCAGCCGCAAAACGCAGGCACGTCTACCAAACTTCAAAAGACTCCAAAACTTTACTCGGGGACGAAAACGAAGACGATGAACTTTTTCTCATTAACGACGACGACGATTTTTTCGACGTTGAACCAGTTGTCCTAACGAAGCAACATGTTGCGCAACCGAGGCGGCAACATTGCGATCACCACCAACAGCTTGAACAACATCTTCAGCAACAGCAGCAACAACAACAATTTGTATTGCAACAAAAATTGTTGCAACAGCAGAGACATGCAATTGTAATGCAACAGCTCAAACAACAACAGCTACAAAAACATTGTCAACAAATTCACAATCAGCATATTAAGCAACATCACTATCAAGCTTATCTCTACAACAAACAACATCTACCTCACCAACAACAACTTTTTCAACAAAATTTCCAGCAACAGTTTCAGCAACCGCAGCAAGAAACCGACATGGCTCAACAGAGGCAAACATCAAACAACTACTTACCGCACCAACAATCGTCACCTATCAGATCAGCACCAACTCTCACAACAGCATGCGCAGAATTTCCGTCTCCAACGACAAACAGTAGGAGATTCTCGCAACAAATAACTGGCCACAGTGTCTCTAGTTGGAGAAACACATTTCAACAACTATCACGTGATCTGCAAATTATTTGCAGCAGCAGCAGCAGAGAAAGTTTAAATTTTATAAACAGCAGGCCAAACAGTCCGAACAGTTCTCTAGTTTTTATGAATAGCAGACCATCCTCGTTCAAACATGCTTCGTCGACAAGCGTCAACTCGGGAGATGTTTTTCTTGACGGTTCTCAGCTGGCGAGTCACGATACTCCGGAGTTTAGACGTATCTCTATGAGTTCAGTTCAGTTCGACGATGAAACTCAAAAACTTTTTAATTGCAGCGTTGCTGGTTGCGCGAATAACATCACAAAATGTGGCGACGCAATTGAGACAAATTCGAGCAGCAGAAATTTACATGCAACCAACAACACCGCAAGAGCTTTTGACAATTCAACTCCTACCGAGACCAGCTTCAGTAATTCACACATTCAGCAAAACGGTTCAGAAGACTCAGCAGTTGATGAAAATATCGTCAAAACGAGTAAATTTTTCATCCCGACGACTCAGTCTGTTAGCAGTGATATCCAAACAAATCCTTTAAAGCCGATAAAAACGACGACGTTTTCAAGTGTGCTCATAGTTCCCGACACCCCAGATTCCTGCGATCCTTACGAAACAAACATTTTTGCTATAGAAAGTGATATAACTAGTTTGGGATTTTCAGACAATCAAATGACGAAGATCAAGGTGAGACACGAGGAAACAGAAGTCAGTTTAAACAGAACCTTAGCCTTGATCTGTCGCAGCAACAACAGTTCTCCTAAAATTTCCCGAATGGGTAAATTTGAAATTGAAAATGATAATGACTACCAGGTAGATGAAGAAAGCGATTTGGATGGATTTGCCAAGAAAACTGATAACGAAAAAGAAAGAAAACGAAGAATTTCTTTAGAAAGTCGTCTGAAAAATTTCAGACAGACCACTTGCCCGCTTCAGCAAGAAGAAAAAGTTGATGTACAAAACCAGGTATCAATTATGTCCGATACTACCCACAATCGTCTTTCGCTAGATTCCTCCATGCAGACTATCTTCGATGGGAAGAAATTGTGTGAAATTTCTAAGAAGAGTAGTCTAGAAAATAATCTGCTGCGTTTCAAGTTAGAATTGAATGAGACCAACCCGTACATGATTGGAGTCAGTGTGGATGAGGAGAATGGATTCCTAACTATATTCGAAACAGTTTGCGCTAACAACTTTGATGAAGTAAGCGACGAAACTAGTGCGAGCAATGAAGATGAAAACATGGATGCTGGAGAGAACGCGCTCGATGATTCTGACAGCGGCATTATTGATCTATCTGAAAGTTTAAACAGAAATAATAAAAACCTCAAAAAACTTGAAAAAACACCATTTGATGATACGAAAAACCAAATAAAAGCAACAAATGACAAATCAGTCCACACCGGCATAAGCAGTCACAGCAGCAATAGCACAAGCAGCAGCGATAGCAACGCAAGTAACGAAAGTAACAAAAGCAGCAGCAGTTTCACCAGCGGCAACACAAGTTCAGGATTTGAAGATGTAGACACCATGCTCGCCACGAGTCCGTTGTCCAATTCTGAACATGCTGCGTGTTTAGTTGACGGGAAGTTGAAACAAAATGAAAAGAAAAACCCGTTGAAGAAGCACGTTTCTAATAACTCGTGTAAACTCGGTGAAAATGAAAATGGCGCCAACATCCTTCCGAACAGTTCGACCAGCAACAACAGCGTCTCAACACAAATCAACAGCTCAGCGTCTGCAGCTGCAACAACAACTAACCAGCTGCACCTGCTAAGAATTTGTGAGATGACATCTATTGAATGCCTTTGCTGCAGTGTTGAGAACAATGCCTTGTACATCAGGGAGAGACATCACGAGAATGAGTTTTTAAGTTTTGAAGGTATCCAAATGAAGTACCTCCCAATTATAAACGAGGACTTAGTAAACTGCAAAGTTGTCATAACGCTTTTTGTACCTGAGCAAGTCAGAGATAATGTTCAAGTCAAAACTATTGACAACATTCTGGTGCTCTCGGCAGGTCACATCCAACAATCAGGGCAACTTCCCATTCCCAAAGTTCCATCACCGCCATCATCGCCAACAAATTCATCATCATTTTCATCGTCGTCGTCGTCTTTCTCGTCATCGAAGCTACCGAGCTTCAGAGTGGCCCTGACCCTTCCGCCGGAAACTGTCACAAGGTCAATCGAAGCCTGGATGAGTCACGGAGGTCAGCTGGTCGTAAGAGGAGACACTGTGATTGGTGGGAGAAGAATGACGTGTACATTTTAAATTCGGCTCGGCCAATTGCAGTGAAACTTTTTATGTTTAAATGATGAACTTGAACAAAGTTAACTCAGTAATTTTATTTCAATTTTGCTCCTATAGAGTATAGAACTCCTAGAGCGATAGTGGTTGATCGGAATATTTCGGTAAGTATTAAGTGTAAACATTTTAAGAACAATTTTACCGTTGTATTATGTCAAGGCAAAACTCGTCATTGTGTGTGTGTTGTGTGTGTGTGTGTGTGTGTGTGTGTGTGTGTGTGTGTGTGTGTGTGTGTGTGTGTGTGTGTGGTGAGAGTGTCTTAAGTCTTAAAAATATGTCTTCTGGGGGATTGTTTAATATTTAAAAATACACGTTTACAAAATATAAACTTTTAAAAAATATTTATATATATATAATTTATATAGTTAATTATTATTTGACAATATATGTATGTATAAATAATTTTTAAAAATATATATAACATATGTGCTATATAAATGTATGTGTACAAGTTTGGTAGTTATTGTATAATGAATATTTAAACGGCCAAAAAACTGATCACACACCATGCGGAAGTCAAATTTAATTTGCGAGTGATTTGCCTAAGATAGGTTGAAAAAATTTCTTTTAAAACAATTTTAACATTTATAGCTTCATTAAACACTAAATAAACCAATTAAAACCAATTTCGATCATTTTTTTTCTAATTATATTTAAAAATTTTCATGTCCGAGTTATATATTTTTCAAAAATAAATTGCTACTTTTAGATTATAAAATAAAATAAAATACTTCAATTTAGATTTTATTTTAATTATTATTTTCTCGTTACAATACTGAAGAGAGAATTTTATTAAATAAATTAAATGTTATTTATTATTAAAACGTAGTATAAAGTTTTGAAATGGATATTGTTACTTAGTATTTTTATTAATTTTCGTTTATATTTTTTAACAAATTGTACATTAATTTGGACAAGAAAATAGAAAACTAAGTGAAAACATATATGAATGAATGGATGAATGAATGGAAGGATGGATGGAAGGATGGATGGAAGGATGGATGGATGGATAGAAGGATGGATGGATGGAAGGATGGATGGATGGATGGATAGAAGGATGGATGGATGGAAGGATGGATGGATAGAAGGATGGATGGATAGAAGGATGGATGGATAGAAGGATGGATGGGTAGATGAATTAATTAATTAATTAATTAATCAATCAACCAATCAATGGATGAACGAATGAATCAATCAATCAATCAATGAATAACTTACTGATTGAACGAATGGTTTAATAAATGAGTGATATGAATAAAAGGAATGAATAAAATAACAAATAAATAAATGATTTATAAAGTCACACACACACACATACTCACACAAACACACGCGCGCGCGCACATACACGCACACGTTGCACATACAAAATATAACGATTGACCTTTAGCCATTGCATGCTTTAACAAAATTTAAAACAAAATTTAAAACAAAACAAAAGATTAATAATAAGAAACAACGACAACAACAATAACAACAACAACAACAATAATAATAATAACAACAAATAAGCTCGCCTTAAAATGACGTCGTCTCTGAACACATCAAACAAAGTTGCTATCAGATAATAACATAATAACATTATATTATTTTAAATGCAGGGATTTCGTATTATATATATACATATATATATATATATATATATATATATATATATATATATATATATATATATATATAAGTATGCGTGTGTATGTGTATGTTTGTGTGTGTATGTGTGTTTGTGTGTGTGTATGTGTGTGTGGTGGTGTGTGTGCGTTTGTGTGGTGTGTGTTTGTGTGTCTGTTGAAAGAGTTTTTATGTACAGTCAGTTATATGCAGTTTTTTTTTACTCGTGTATTATTTGAATTTTTTTTTTTTCTCCAATTGCGAATTATGGTAAAGATTGAGATAGTAAATTTTAATTGAAACATCTTTTTGGTTAATAAAAAGATTTTCCGAAAACAAATCCAAGTACTTTCTGTGGTTAAAAATTCTAAATAAAACTAGAAAAAAAATTGTTGTACATTGTATATGCAAGTTTTATGTACATAACAATAAACAGGTGTGTATAACCACACAAACACACAAACATACACACGCATACATACATAGCTACATGCACACACACACATACACACACCCATACAATACATACACAACCACGCACAGACTCACACACACAAACTAACACACACATACATACACATACATACATACATATATACATACATACATTCGTTCATACATTCATACATACATACATACATACATACATACATACATACATACATACATACATACATTCATACCTACTTGAAATAAAGCACTCGACTTGAACCTTGACACATCAGTCTGCGTCATACAATCGGAGAGGGATTTTAAACCCTCTATACCGTTAGACCCTGGGAATACTGGAAAAATGAAGGTTCATGTTTTATTTGGAAAGGCTTTGGGACAGTGCCCTGTTAGCCTATCTGAAAATCCGGCCTTGACTATATTCTATTTATAACTTTCTATTTATAACTCACGCCAATCGTCCTAACGTAAACTGCTATGATATCCCTGGACCAATTGGGATAAATCATCATGTGACGTCACTTCCGCTTCATTTCCGGGAAAGTTTATAATGTGGAGAATACGATAGGGAATTACTAATACAGAATAATACCAGGATATGAGCTAACGAACGAACGAAATACTGGTTAAAGACACTCCAGCTTCTTATTAGTGGTGTTATAGTGGTGATATTTTGTAATGTTATTTTCATAATACCATCCAGAGGCAGATAAAATTTGCCTGTATGTATGTGTGCATTTGTGTTTGTGAGTGTGTGTGCGAGAGAGAGAGAAAGAGAGAGAGAGAGAGAGATGATCAAATTTGTTTCGCGACAGACAAGTTACTGTTTTGATGTTTTTCAAAAATGCGAAAGATTGAAAAATTAACATTTTATAGATTCAATAAAATCAAGTTTACTAACTTGTCAGTTATAATATAATAAGATATCTAAATGGAAAGCGAATGGTTTATTTGTATATGACATTAGTAGGGCCAATAAATATAACGTTATTACAAATTACTTTAATTAATTTTTATCGCTCTTTAAAAATTATCTAGCAGTTTTTTTTTTTGTTGCAACATGTTTTGTATCACACACACGTACACACACACACACAAACACACACACAAACACACACACACAAGCAAACAAACACACACACATATATGAATATATATCTATATAAATATATACAGACGTAATAATAATAATAGTAATACTCTTTGTAACTAACGAGATATTTTTGGTTTATGCTTTGATTGAATTCGTCATTATGAGCAGCTGTATAACTGACAATGATGTTTGTTGGATGGTTGGTTGCTGAGAAAACATCTGTTTGCCGTGTATTTTGATTGTTTTCTATATCTTTTGTATATTATGTTTTGTATGTAGTGCTTTGTTTTTATGCTCGGTTTTCGGGCATCTGTTTTGTATATCATTTGTATATATATCTCGCGTTTGTATACCATGTTTCTATGTATTTCTCGTGATTGTTTGTTTGTTTGTATTTATTGTATTTCCCAGCAGCGTATGTTTTATTCTATGTTGTATATTCAATTTTGTTTATTGTATATCTTGTATCTGTGTTTTTATCTCTTTTCTGTACATCCTTTTTGGGTATCTTGTTTTTTGCTTTCATGTTTTGTATTTCTTGTTTTGTATACTTTTGTATTCTTTATTGTATTATACCATTTTGTATAATTTTGAATAATAGTCTAGTGTTTATTTCATACATTTTCTAGCAGTAGGTGTTTTTGTAAATGGTTTAATTCTATAATTTTATTTATTACATTTTAAATGTTGATACAAAAATGTATGGATGATTTTTGTATTATTTCAGAATTTTTTCATACTTAAAGGGTACTGTTCATATACTTTTTGTGTATTTTTTGGGTAATTTTTGTGTTTTTTGATATTTTTTTTGAGTTTTTTGTTGATTTGTATTCTTTTTTTGTATTTTTGTTGTATTTTTATGCGTATTTATTGCGTTTTTTTTTGCAAAAATGTTTGTTCATGTTTTTACAGTTGTATGTTTACTTTGTATCATTGTTCGTTGTATGTTTGCATTTCATTAGGATGTTTGTATTGTTTGTGTATGATATGATGTTTTTGTAACATGTCTCCCTGATAGATTGCTTAATTTCTTCATTGTTTGTTTGTTTGTTTGAAGTGTGATTGTATGAGTGAGAGAGAGGGAAAGAGGGAGAGAGAGAGAGAAAGAGAGAAAAAAGAAAGAAAAAGATTCTAAAGATTCTAAAGAAATGTGATTCTTTCATATAATTTTTGGTTTTTACGAAGAACTTCTGAATAATTAAAATAACTAAAACGTCTGCATTTTATTCAGTGTCATAAAAATTTGTCTCAAATTTTTTTTTAATTACTTTAACTTTTTAAATCTTGAATAAATTTTTGTCATTTTTTAGGATTTTTAATAATATTTATATGTAAATAGATGCGTGTGTGTGTGAATGTGTGTGTGTGTGTGTGTGTGTGTGCGTGTGTGTGTGTGTGTGTGCGTGTGTGTACGTATGTGAAATGTGACTAAATATTAATCACAACATCGTGAGCTCTCAATTAAAGTGGTTAGTTAACCTTTGGTACTTTTTAACTCAATTTAAGAAATATTGCCTAGAATATAAATAATTTAGTATTATAATTTAATAAATAAACATTTCAGCACACACACACAAACACACATACAAACACACACTGAGTATGATGTCATTCGTTGATGAATTAAACACCGGCTATATGATATATGTTTACTTAAATGATAAATTTCATCACGTATACATATTTATATATGAATCTATGTAAGTGTGAATTTAGGGTGAATATATATATATATATATATATATATATATATATATATATATATATATATATATATATACATTTGTATATTTGAATCTTTGAATAAGCTCTCAAACTTGAATTTTGAAACTCCGTTCATCCACTGAGTTTCATTTTTTATCAATTTTT
>NW_008705255.1:393403-394381 GCF_000326865.2 Helobdella robusta
ATAATAATAATAATAATAATTTAATAATATAATAATATAATAATCTATATATAATAATAATATAATAATCTATATATAGTAATAATATAATAGTAGTAATAATATAATAATTCATAAATAATAATTTTTTATTATTGCTATTGTTATGATTAAGTCTAAACGGGCTGATGACGTATGTCAAGTGTACCGTGACGTCATATGAAGAACAAACAAACAGCTGGCGGCTGATGATGTTGTTGTTGTTGTTACGCTTTAATCATCATTATCCCCAGTTATGTATACAAGCCCTCACGTGTATTGTCAACTTTCTTATCTTCTCTCTCTCTCTCTTTCTCTCTCTCTCTCCCTCTCTCTCTCTCTCTCTCTCTTCATCGCTATCTTTCTCATTATTTCTCTCACTATCTCTTTTTTCTCTTTCTTTCTCTATTTTTCTCTCTTTTGAAGATGATTGAAAAGACGACGACGACGATGATGATGACGTTAATGAGAGGTGATTAGATGGTTTCCAATGAGAGCCCATTGGCTTCCAGCTTCCACACAGTCACTCTGAAACAATCCCAAAATGCCGTTGGGGAAAATAAATTTAGAATTTTTCAAATGAAATTCTGTGAATGTGGACTTGAATGTTTAAAAATAATTCTCATACAACTTTTTCCAGTAAATTCTTTCGGCAACTTTACCCATTACTCAACCAAGAGATCTTTTTTGTGAGTGGCTCAGCCAATAAAGGAAAGAACAAATGAACGAACGAATGAATGAACAAACGAACGAACAAAAGAACCAACGAATGAATGAATGAACAAACAAACAAACGAACGAACGAACGAACGAACGAACGAACGAACGAGAACTAAAGCATAAATGGACGAAAAATGAAGAGTTACTAAGTAAATATGAACTATAAACTAATCAATAAATGTTAACATGATTCATTGAGTAAACGAGTGATTGGATAGATAGATAGATAGATAGGCAGCT
>NW_008705255.1:410589-420589 GCF_000326865.2 Helobdella robusta
ATAACTATACGGAACTATATATAAATCTTTATAACCGTATCTATCCCTATATAACTATATATAATCATAAGCTCTACATAACTATATATAAGTCTATATGAGTCTATATATCACTATGTAACTATATATAATCAATAACTCTACATAACTATATATAAATCTATATAACCGTCTATAACACGATATGACTATATATATTCAATAACTCTACATAACTATATATAAATCTATATAACCGTATATAACACTATATAACTATATATAATAAGAACTAAACGGAACTATATATAAATTTATATAACAGTATATACCACTATACGACTATATATATTCAATAACTCTACATAACTATATAAAAATCTATATAACCATATATATCACTATTTAACTATATATATTCAATATCGCTATAAAACTATATATAAATCTATATAACCGTATATAACACTATATAACTATATATGATCAATAAATCTACATAACTATATATAAATCAATATAACCGTATATATCACTATATATATATATAAATAATAACTCTACATAACTATATATAAATCTATATAACCTTCTAACTACCACTTAACTAAACTGGTTTCTCTAATCTCTTCACTGGCTCTAAACTATTAAGTAAGCACATATTTTTAGGGATCGTCAAAAACTTTATATAAATTTATAAAACCGTATATATCACTATATAACTATATATAATAAATAACACTATATAACAATTTATAAATATATATAACCGTTTATCTCACTTTATAACCATATATAATCTATAGCTCTACATAACTATATTTAAGTCTATATAAACGTATATATCACTATAAAACTATATATAATCAATAACTACATAACTATATATAAATTTATAAAACCGTATATAACACTACATAGCAATATTTAATTAATAACTTTACATAACTATTTATAAATCTTTATAACCGTATATATCACTATATAACTATAAATAATCAATAACACTATATAACTAAAAATAAATCTATATAACCGTATATAATATTATATGACTATTTATATTCAATAACTCTACATAGCTATATATAAATTTATATAACCGTATATAACATTATATAACTATATATAATCATTAAATCTACATAACTATATATAAATCTATATAACCGTATCTATCCCTATATAACTATATATAGTTTATAACTATACGGAACTATATATAAATCTTTATAACCGTATCTATCCCTATATAACTATATATAATCATAAGCTCTACATAACTATATATAAGTCTATATAAGTCTATATATCACTATGTAACTATATATAATCAATAACTCTACATAACTATATATAAATCTATATTACCGTGTATAACACTATATAACTATATATAATAAGAACTAAACGGAACTATATATAAACTTATATAACTTATATTATATATATAACACTATATAACTATATATAATCAATAACTCTAAATAACTATATATAAATTTCTATAACCGTATATAACACTATATAACTATATATAATAAGAACTAAACGGAACTATATATAAATTTATATAACCGTATATAACACTATACGGCTATATATATTCAATAACTCTACATAACTATACAAAAATCTATATAACCGTATCTATCACTATATAACTATATATATTCAATAACGCTATATAACTATATATAAATCTATATAACCGTATATAACACTATATGACTATCTATATTCAATAACTCTACATAACTATATAAAAATCTATATAATCGTATATATCAATGTATAACTATATTTAATCAATAACTCTACATAACTATTTATAAATCTTTATAATGGTATATATCACTATATAACTATATATAATCAAAAGCTCTACATAACTATATATAAGTCGATATAACCGTATATATCACTATCAAACTATATATAATCCATAACTCTACATAAATATATATAAATTTATATAACGTATATAACACTATATAACTATATATAATCAATAACACTACATAACTATATATAAATCTATATAACTGTATATATCACTATATAACTATATAACTATATTTAATCAATAACTCTATATAACTATATATAAATCTATATAACCGTATATAACACTATATAACTTTATATAATCAATATCTCTTCATAACTATACATAAGTCTATATAACCGTATATAACACTATATAACTATATATAAATGATATAGGTTATAATACTACTAAAGTAAACTGGTTTCTCATATGGTGACATATGAGTAACTGTGTAGATGGATCAATTCGAAGATCTTGTGCAGTTTTTAGATTAGAAAAATTGCCAAACAACTTGTCTAAAATAAAAAGAACCTCAAACGAAATATCATCAATAAAAATGGACAGTGGTGTCGTCAAATGGGGGGGGTTGGGGTTTCTGACCCCTCTCCCTTTTTACAAGGAATAATTTTGTCATGGTGAGATTTAAGGTTTCCGAATCTTTTTTGGTGATAGGATCCGAATCCTGTAATGTATGTGGAGAAGAAAACTGTAGTCACTCCATTTTAAGACTCTGAGGGCTGACGTGTTAAATAGTTCGGGCCAACCTTTGAGAAGTTGATTTAATACGTGATTAATTATGAATTTATTTTAGTGATTGATGAATTTAATAATGGATAGTGAAGAACGAATTTAATTATGAATTTATTAAATGAATTTATTTGGCGGTTTATTTTGACAAATCAAACAAAAATTATACATGGGAGCAATGCGATAACATATGAATAACAGTGTAGATGAATCAATTCGAAGATCTTGAATAATGAAATACTTAAAAAATGTCGAAATACAATTCCAGCTTTTATTAATGGGCTTTTGCATGAACTTTAATTAACCTCTTCTGCTTAATTTAACAAATTATTTATAATGAATCAACTCCTCGATAATTTTTCTCTTAATAAAGGTCATTTTAAAGTTTAACCTTCATTAATGATTTTAATGGTTTAATTCAATTGATGATGATGAGGATGGATGGATGGATATTTTTTAGAGGAAAAACGAATGGTTGAAAATTGGTTCAACCAAGTTCTCCGACCTATTTAATTTAAAAGGTTATTCTCTTATGTTATGTGTGTGTATTCGTGAGTGCGTGTGTGTGTGTGTGTGTGTGTGTGGTGTGTGTGGTGTGTGTGCTTGTGTGTGTGTGTGTGTGTGTGTGTGTGTGTGTGTGTGTGTGTGTGTGTGTGTGTGTGTGTGTGTGTGTGTGTGTGTAGTTTTTAACTTTATTACTAGTGAATTTCATGAATTACGTTGTAAAATAATTTTTTATAAAAAGTTTTTAAAATCATAATAATTTTTACTTTCAATTCAAGAGTACTGTGCACCAATTCATAGTACTCCAGTTTTAATTTATTTATTAGCTATTAGTCTTAATGTTTTCCGTTTTTTATCTTATAATGGTTTTCAATTCTTTTTTCCATTTAAAACGTATTCTGCTGATAAAACCAGCTCAAGATTTAACCTAGGTCTGTGAGGTCATTAAACCCTGGCGGTATATTTTTACGGAGAGTTATGAAAATAATGCGCTGGCCTGATCAGAGGTAAAAATTACAAAGATTAAGTGATCAATTTGCATCTCCGTGTGGTTATTTTTGGTGAAGTTCTCTCCTGAGAGCACAGGCAAAAGTGTAGCGACCATTTGTATTTGTAGAAGTTGCATCAGTCAGTTGAAGCTGCGTGTGTCGAAAGCAAACTGTGTGTGTGTGTGTGTGTGTGTGTGTGTGTGTGTGTGTGTGTGGTGTAGTATACCAAATAATGCATGAAATGTGTAAGGTATTAAGAGGTAGCATTAAGATATTTGTTAATGTAGCAAGGTAGGCTTGGTATTGATTGATAGCTCACGGTTCTTAATAATACAGTGAAAAAATAATTAAAAAATAAGACAACAAAAACAACCAGAAAAACAACTAGACCAAAAATACACACGCACACGCACGCACACACACGCACGCAAACAAAAATTAAATGTTTCATTTTATTCGTACCATTCAAATGATCCTGCCAAGACCAACATCCTATTTATTATAGCAATCAGTGATGAATCACTCTGATATGTTTATATGTTACAAAAAGTGTTTTAAAAACATCTGCCTCTGAAACATGTGTGTGTGCGTGTGCGTGTGTGTGCGTGTGCGTGTGTGTGCGTATGTGTGCGTGTGTGTGTGTGGTGTTATTGTGTGTCGACACCTATAATAATATGTATGTGTATGTAAATGTATGTATATTTTATCTGTAAGTGTGTCTGTTTACTGTATTTACTCGTGTGTGTGTATGTGTGTGCGTGTGTGTGCCTGTGTGCGTGTGGTGTGTGTGTATACCAAAAAATACATGGGCGTATTTTACAAGTACCTAGATAGATATGTCCCATAATAGGTAGATAAACTGAAAATGCGAAGTTAATGATGGTTGTTGCATAAGATCTGCAGATGTTTAACATTTCCATCGCATGTTCGCCAGGTTCATCAGGTTTACAAATCGTTCGTTAAACCTTAATGGTTCATCGTTTGGATAAATTTTCTTTGAGTGTTGTTTTTGTTAATTCCTTATAAAGTGGGTAGGGCACAAATGTTCCCTAATTTAGTTTAGAGGTATGGATTTATATTATAAAGACAGGTTGAAGTAGGTGGTTTTGGACATTTTTTCCGCTAATCTGACAATTTTCTCCAACTTCATTGCAATGACCACTGTTAGTTTAGTTAGCATTGTAGTTAACATTGTATATGAATGTTTCAAATACCTTGCTGAGAGAGCGTTGAAAACAATTTGAGAGCCTGAGTAAATTTGCGTGCACTTCAAGGCATTAATAAGCATTTCTATACACACATATACATAAACAACAATATAAACACAAACAAATGGTAAACTATATAAACATAAACATAGACTGCAAAGCAATCTTGTCAATTTGAGAGCATGAATAAATAATTTCACTGGCAGTGTTTACGTTCAGAAGCAACGAAACTTTATGAAAGAAAAAAACAAAGCCACACCACAAAAATTATGAAAAAATACAAAACCAAAAAACAAAACTGTGAAGACAACAACAACAACAAAAACAACAGCATAGTCAAAAACAATTACACGGAAGAAGAAAAAATTTACAATGCCAAATAAATTCGGGCTGCGTTTTTATGTTTCAAGAGAATTTTTTTTTTTTTTGGTAGGTGAATCAACCGACTTGCAACCAAAACACTAACAAAAACATCACAAACATAACATATACAAAAACATAAACATTATTATTATTATTTATATTATTATTATTTATACACATACCAAAGTAAAATAAAAAGAAGCAAGCGTTTCATAATTCCTCTAGGTTATAAGGAACTGGTTACAAAACAAATACACAAACATACATACATACAAACAAACAAACAAACATACATACATACATACATACATACATACATACATACATAAAAACATACATACATACAAACACACATACATATTTCATAATTAGGTCTAAGAAAGTGAACCCAATTCATCAGTAATAAATCATTCACAATGGCAATTTATCCCATTTTAACGGCAAAGTTATTATTATTTTTATTATTGTTGTTGTTGTTATTATTATTATTATTATTATTTAGTACTTCAGTAGAAATGTTTCTCTATTCAGCGCTCTACTGTAATAAAATTCGAATTATGGTGATAGTGGTGGCAGTGATGAGGAAGACGACGAAGATGATGATGACGATGATTTATTTTTTCACTCATTTATTTTTACATTCATTCATTCATTTATTCATTCGTTCGTTTATTCGTTCATTCGTTCGTTCGTTCATTCATTTATTCATTCATTCATTCATTTGTTCGTTCGTTCGTTCGTTCGTTTCGTTCATTCATTCATTCATTCATTCATTCATTCATTCATTCATTCATTCATTCATTCATTCATTCATTCATTCATTTATTTATTTATTCATTCATTCATTCATTCACTCATTCACTCATTCACTCACAAGAAATACTCGAGTGATAATTGAGGCACTTACATGTTCGAGATTGCATCTTAAAATGTTTACTTTAATTGTGTTTATAGAAAAAAAGCATTAAAAAATAATTTGTTTACATATCAAAGTCTATAAATAGATCTCTAAAAATAAATTTATGTCGTCATCATCATCGTCGTCGTCGTCATCATCATCATCAACAACAACGTCATCTTCATTATCAACACACTTAACAAGGTTGCGTCAGAGTAAGATTATAAATCGGTTACATCTTACGATAACAAACAAACATACAAGCAAACATACATACAACAAACAAACATACATACATGCATACATACATGCAAACAACAAACAAACACACATGCATACATTCATGCATAGATACATACATACATACTTACATACATATAAACAGACATACATACATACAATATACATATACAAAAACACACACACATTCACATACACGCGTCACGCATTCATATGTTGTAAAACACTTCAGATAAAAATAACCTTATGAAGAGATCTCCACACACACACACACACACACACACACACACACACACACACACACAGACAGACACAGACACAAACACACACACACACATGTGTTCATTTCATTTTTTTAATTTAGTATTATATCAAGATCTGTATATGCACGCTTATCAATATATATATATATATATATATATATATATATATATATATATTTATTCATTTATTAATATATTTATCTGTTTATTTATTTGTTTATTAATTCATCTTTTCATTCTTATTCAGATGAATGCATAAATGTGACTGGAAAGAAACATTTTATTCGCCTCAACATTCGTATGTCTGGATGAAAATTTATACAACGAGTCTTCTAATACAGACATAAAAAAAATGTCTGTTTCAATATTAAGTGATTCTATGCCAATAAACAATACATCAGTGTTTTATATTATATCAAAACGAATACACAACACACACACGCACACAACACATACACGCACATACATACACACTCAAACACACACATGCACATACATACAAACACACTCATACATTATGTCGATAAACAATAAATCACTGTTTCATATTATTATATTACAACGAATACACAAACACACACCCACACACACACACACACACACATACATACACATACACACATACAATTTACAATTCACAATTCGTTTATTTATCAAACCATACACACACATACATTCATACAAACACACACACACACACATATATGTATATATATATAATATATGTTGGGTTATTCAACCAAACTTAATACAGTTTCCATTTCGTGACCAATTGTATGTCTGAAAATTCCTGTTTGACTGTCTGTTCTGTTTTCTTACGGATATAAAACTCTGCGTGTGCGTGTTCTGCTAAAGTTACAATGTTTCAAAACAACTTTGGTATGTTTTAAATTTAATAAAAGAAAAAAAAAACTTCGCACACGGGCAGAAAGGTGAAGTTTTACCCCATGTTACTTTCAATTTAGCCCTCTGTCAAACTGACTAAACTGGAGACCGATTTGAGACATTTTTTCTGATGAGGAATGCTTAGGACACACGCACACCACACTCACACACACACACACACGCACACATAAACACATACACACACACACACACATACACACACATATATATAATATAGAATGTTATATTCTAAGTATATATATAGCTTAAGATAATTAGGATAGCTTAGAATACCTCGAATCTGGTAGCTACAAATTCTCAAAATTTCCAAAGTTCAACATCTGCGTCGGCTTGATATTGAATTGTAGATCCTGGTTCTCTTGCATCTTCATTAATTCCAATTCTTCTCCGTATGTTTTTTGGCTCGTAATTATATCTGAAATGGAAAATCCAACTTAAATTATGCTAATTTCAGATGGATCTGGAAAAAATTTGCGAAATTTTCAACTAGTCATGTTATTGATGACGTTGACTGAAGTAAAATTTATCACATTGTTGCATATAGTTTTTCAAATTTGTCGTCAGTATTTTGAGACATTTAGATTCATTCATTCATACTTTCATTCATTCATACATTCATTCATTCATCCATTCATTCGTTCGTTCGTTCGTTCGTTTGTTCGTTCGTTCGTTCGTTCGTTCGTTCGTTTGTTATGTATATATATAGTAAAAAATGCAATGACGATAACACATTTGTTGGTTGAATGTTATTTTTCTAGTTCCAAAGAAACGTTTTTTTAATTACAAACAGATCCTTTTGATGAAAAAAATTCAAACAAAACGAAATCAACACACAAAAAATTAAATTTGATTGATTGACATGATGACAGTATAAAGACAAAACAACGTCAATTATGTTTTTCGTTTGTTCATTAATTCATTCGTTTGCTCGTTCATTCGTTCGTTCGTTTGTTCGTTCGTTTGTATGTTTGTTTGTTCTTCATTCATTCGTTCATTTATTCATTCATATTCATTCATTCATTCGTTCGATCATTTATTTATTCATTTATTCATTCATCCATCCAATCACAATCATCCATGCAGTATTGAGTGTTAGTAATTGTAAAACCGTTACTTCATCCACATCATCATCGTCATCGTCATCTTCACCATCACAACTATCATCATCTCCATCATCATCTCCATCATCATCTCCATCATCATCTCCATCATCATCTTTAACCATCACCAACATCATCATCCTTATCGTCATCTTCACAATCACCATCATCATCATCTTCACCATCACCAACATCATCATCTTCATCGTCATCTTCACCATCACAACCACCATCATTATCGTCATCTTCACTATCACAATCACCATCAACATCATCATCATCATCTTCACCATCACAACCACCATCAAAATCGTCATCTTCATCGTCATCTTCACCATCACCAATATCATCATCTTTATCGTCATCTTCACCATCACAGCCACCATCATCTTCATCATCATCTTTAACCATCTTCACCATCATAATCTTCATCCTCATCTCAACTAGAAGGCACTGTTAACACAGTCCAAGGCGTTCAGGCAGAGGCAATCCAGCATGCCGTCACCATCTGGAATTGAAATAAACAAATAAATAAATAAATAATATTAATAATAACTAATTATAACAACAACAACAATAACAATTATAATAATAATACTAATAATGGGAACAGATCTTTTATTTTTCATCAAATGCGTAAAATCAAGAATTAATCAATTATTTAATTAATTATTTAAATAATTAATTAATTGTTTAATATAGAAATAGTCATAATTAAAATAAAATCGTAATCATCATATTTAGTCATCATTGCTCTTTATTTAAAATAAAATAAGTACAGCGATGATAAGATAATAATGATAATAAAATGGGATAAATTTGACCGAAATCTAGTTTGAGAACGTTGCAGGTGAACACCAGTCTATCGTTCACCCAGATCTCCACCATGTTCATGTACTTCACTGGTGTCAAGGTCACAGCGTGTCCTGCTGCTGTCAAGATCTCTAAAGGTCAGTGTCATTATTATTATTTAAATATACTTTATTACGAATAAATTATGATAATTATTTGAGGTATACTGTTGAGTCCCTCCAAACGTTTCGTCCTGTGTTCAAAGACGCCGAAACTTTCGTAAGGCCCGTAGAAAATTTCCACATTTGCTTTGGCCGGCATGTTTTTCTGAAAATTTGTTTTTTGATTTGTTGATTGGTTGGTTGGTTGGCTGGCTGGCTGGTTGATTTGTCGGTTCGCCGGTTTGTCAGTCGGTTGGTTGGTTAGTTGGTTGGTTGGTTGGTAGGTTGGTCGGTCGGTTGGTGTTGGTTAGTTGGTGTTGGTTGGTCGGTTGGTTGGTTGGTTGGTTGGTTGGTCGGTCAGTTGGTGTTGGTTAGTTGGTGTTGGTTGGTCGGTTGGTTGGTCGGTTGGTTGGTTGGTTTGTTGGTCGGTTTATTAACGGATTTTTAATTCATGAAGTATAAGGAATGGTCTCAAAAACAAAAAAATAAATGAACTAACTACAAATTTCAATTATAATAA